>NW_017386021.1:390117-397695 GCF_000237925.1 Schistosoma mansoni
TTTATATTGAGACCTACTGCTGCTGAGGCTGCTGCTACACTGGTCGTTTTCTCCTGCATTTGTTGTTGCGTTTGTGATAGAAGAGCCAGATCATCCGCGAAGTCTAAATCGTCAAGCTGCATCCTGCCTGTCCACTGTATCCCGTGCATTCCTCCAGATGTTGACGTCTTCATAATCCAGTCGATCACCAGGAGAAAGAGAAAGGGTGAGAGTAGGCAACCTTGCCTAACACCGGTCTTTACCTCGAACGAGTCGGTGAGTTGTCCTCCATGGACGATTTGGCAGTTTAGTCCATCATAGGAGTTCCGTATGATGTTGACTATCTTCTCAGGCACGCCGTAGTGTCGAAGAAGCTTCCATAGTGTCGTCCTGTCCACGCTATCAAATGCCTTCTCGTAGTCGATGAAGTTGATGTACAGTGATGAATTCCATTCGATTGATTGTTCCACAATGATACGTAGAGTTGCGATTTGATCTGTGCACGATCTATCCTTACGAAATCCAGCTTGTTGATCTCGAAGTTGGGCGTCTACGGAATCCTTCATCCTGTTTAACAATACTCTGCACTATCCATCTCTGCTTATTCAGTGAATTTAGTTTTCATATATATATATATATATATATATATATATTATAGTGTAAACTGTAGGTATCATTACCAAGTTTTAATTTGATAATTTCGAATAAATTGCGCATTGGGTAGATTGTTACGGATAAATAATATAGTTGTAGTATCCCAATGAGTAGAAAAATAAGATTTTCTAACGTTTCGTGCAGGCCACTTCTTCAGAGAATCACTAATTTTGGTTATTTATTCTCTGAAGCAGTGGCTTACACTGAGTCACGAAACGTCAGAAAATCTTAATTTTCTACTCATTGGGATATTACAAATATATTATTTATTTATACCAATGTAAACTGTTTAAAAAATAATTATCAAGAATATTTGTGAGTTTAAGAGTCTAGGTTTTAATAATACTTAACTGGTGATACTTTACAACGATCATTCAGTGTACACTGATTCCAGCTTTCAATGGTGAACTGAAACTTCGTAATAAACAAATACATAGGAAAATTAGAACAAAAACGAATTTTACATTTTAATGCATCAATTCATTCAATTCGATGAGTGATCAAATATAGTTCTGCAACTCCAATGATTGTAAGCTAAATCATGCCAATCAGTAACAACTATGACTTTTATGTTTTACAAACTCACCTGAATTCGATAATGAGAGCAATAATTAATGCGAACATACCTAACCAGTATACACAATTAAGTAACATTCTTTATGCAAAATTTCAAGAAGTCCGATCAAAATCCGTTAAAAAATGGATTTTTCGAGAAGCCATTTTAAAATTTTTTTAACCACGAGTGTTAATGTTGAACCTGGACACCTGGAGAACTTACCCTTAGTGGGTGATTATCAACTAAACATCGAAATTTTCTTGAGATACCCGCAGATTCCATAATGCATCAGAGTCAATCTTAGCTATAATATAACATTTGTTCTTCCGTTTATTCTGTTAATGGAAACAAGGGTTCTAGGTTGATTGAAGAAATATTATTACGTACATGTTATGAATGATTTGCGTTACTGATAATATTAAGTATGCTAATAATTCTGGAAAGTTCAATTTCTCGCTTGACTTTAGTTATCTGTGCACCAGAGTACCTATAACTGAAACGATGTTACATATGTGATTATATTGATCCTAATAACATAGAAATACGCCTGTCAACTGACCACTTGAAAGAGCTTTTGTTACGTTGTACCTTCAATGTTCAGTTCAGTTTCAGCAGACAAAGAGATGGGATTACAATGGAGTCTCTATTGGGTCCAATTTTAACTAGGAGGAACTTTTTCGTATCCGCAAATGATGAGCTTTCTTATCTGTTAACCTCTATGTGCATCTACAACATCACCTGAATTTGTGCAGCAAGGTACATAGGCCATTGCCAGTGCTTGCTTTCAAATCGGATACGAGAACCTTTCCCAGTGTGATTCTACAAATGTGAAAGGAAGGCAGTTAGATGTTCCATCCTTGAACATTTAATCGATTCTAATCACTTCACTGATCCACAGGTTGATTTTAAGGTTGTTTAAACAATTCATTAAAACCTAGCTAGATTTTCTCATACCCAACTCCTTAAAACAGTAGAAGCTCTTGTCAATCATAAGTTGAAGGCAGAACTGTGTGTACAAGAGAAGTACATCTTATCCTTATCGTTACCTTGGCATCAAACTAATATCATATTTCGTATTTGAAAATATCCTCCTCTCTAATTACATCTCATGCCCTCATGATTGTGTTCATAATTGTTTCTGATATCACTTCATTATTATTACCTTTATTACCTTTGATCACAGTATAAAAGAAAAACTTTTATTATCCTAATTCATTCATATTATAATCCATTGCTAACTTATTAATTTTACAAGGCTTTCTATTTGCATACACAATCTCTTATTGTGGTTATTCAAATTGCGTAATCTAGTATTATAATCTTCCTATTACATAATCATGTTTATTCCTTATTCATATGTACTCACGAAAGTAATACTTTAACAAGATTTTCATACAAATACGATTGTACAGTTTGGTAATAAATTCGTTGAAAAAAAGATCCCTTCGCTGAACTTCGTGTTTTTATAATGTTGTATTGTACTCAGTTTTCCAACGAGCTAATCTATTTCATACACAACCAAAATATTCAGTGAAATAACTTTTAAGAACAACACAATATGATAATAAACTACTTACTTGAGAAGAAGACTAACAAGACATGCATATAGCGAAGCAGTATACATGTTTCCAATATTTTTAGCGAACATGAGTCCAGGATCTACTTTACGCCTGTATAACAATTCAGTAGCTTTCAAACAAACTGTATCCAACTGACGATCAGGAATACTAAGGTAAATAGAAAAAAAAGTTTTGTCAGCATGCAATACAAGAATCACAATCGCTGAATAAAAGTGAAAGCAACATTCGAAAATCATGGGTACAAATTTACTAGATGATACAGATTAGTTTACTTGGCTTCGAGTCACACTCTAAATGTGGAAAATACCAATCCTAACCCATTACCCAAACTGAAGTAGATGGAGAGGAGTTCGAGCCTATAGCCTAGTGTCTGAAAGTTAAAATTAGAAATTAGAAAGTATTCAACAACTTTTTTGTTCCACTCTACGCCAAAACTCCTTAGAAGTTACGACTTGTAACAACTCTCAAAATTGGCACTCAAAATATTAAATTTTGACAGTTAAAAAGTCATTCCCAACTAGACGACTGGGGCTGGGTTCCATTTCCTGATATTTGTATTCGTGATAAACCTTATTCATACAGGATTTTCTTTATTCATAAAAGTTCTGGTCATTCAAAACCAAACATCTGATTAAAACGAATTTTAAGTTACTGTTTAACTAGTGACTGACTACATTATTATGAGATAAACTGTTTTCAAACTAACTAGGAAGCTTAAAACGATAGAAAACCGTTACTAGTAATACAACTGCTAATATCACCATGAAATAATAAACTTACTGTTTATCATCAGGTAAACAGTAATCTTTTAAAGCATTAAAAATATATGGGTCTATCTGATCAAAATATTCTGATTTCGATGTTGTATGATGATTATTATGACACAATTGACCAGCTTTTGAAGATGATAAGAATACCTCAGAATTGTTTGATTTATCTGCAACAATGCCTTCTGTACGCATATCAATCTGTGCTAACCAACCGATTGCTTTTTGTACAAGACGAGTAAATGGTGCATGCAAACACATGTAGTCTACTGCATTGTTCACCTTCGGTAAAGTATCTCGCCAAGGTGTTGTTATTATACTATTGAGACCTAAAATGGAAATCATAAACAGTTTATTTTATAAAATCTGAAAATAATATTGTCAAACTAGTACTGTGTAAATACAAATAAAGAAGAATTGACTTTACACAGAACACAGAAAAGTTTATATTCACATACGTGAAAATCATTCATACAATGAATATCATGAATTGAATAATGACTCGCTGAAGGTTTTTGATGAAATGATTTAAAAACAGTCAAAATTGTTTTCACTCACAATCTCGTCTTCACATAAGTACAGTTTGTTTGCACTTACTCTTCATACTTTAGAAACCGACCAATAAGCTTTGTATTCTCTAACTGATGGTAAGGAATAACATATAAGTAAAATAATCACATTGTGAATGAGTCCAGTTAGTCCTAACAGGGAATCGGAAAAGCCTTCGGATATGAGTTAACTGCATTGAGTATGAGAGACAGTACTGAGATGTGTCAATGAGCAGTAATTATATCTACAAATCGCCATGAAATCGGTAAGTAAACTCTTTACAGCTTCAGGAAGCGTCCCGTTTATAACTTCTTAACATCCCTTGTTTTATTCCAGGACACCGAGAGTAAAATAATACACGTAGTCATCTAATTAGTGATATTTTTGAAAAAGCTCGCGTACTCATTGATAAGTCTAGCGGTTAAAGCATACTATCAAGTTGAGAGCGGTAGCTGTATATGGAGTCCACCGGAAATTGTCCAAACTCGTACAAGCCACTAATAGCAAGGAGCCTGGTTTCAGTCAAACAATCCATAAAATAACAAATATTGCCACTATTAAGAGTCATTTTAAACACTAGATAAATCAATGTAGAGTGCAGTCCAATCAACCCTAGTGAAGTCAACTGTTACTAATTATTCAATGTTCAATAAAATTTTGATTGAATAACTCTGTTTATCGACGATTAATAGATCAAGTCATAAAGATGTTAATTAGTAAGTAACATTAAAAGGTTTTAAACGGTGGTTTATGAACTCAATGAAACTCAATAATCTTCACAGAGAATATAGAGATGAAGGTGAAGTATTTATTCAATAAGAAGATAATTTCTGAATAGTAAATAGTAATCGTACTAATAATAATAATAACAGCATACCCAGAATAAATTAAAATACGTTTACCTTTAGAAGCTGATTTATGTCGATATAATTTATAACACATTTCTAATGCCTCTCGATAACACTGCATGCTAAAGTGACCATCAACGATAGGATATTCAGAGCTTAAATTTGGCTTGTAGAAATCATAACAATGTTTCATGTAAACAGCTCGTAGACCTTGATAAAATAAATGAATGTATGTATTTATAAGTACCAGAGGACAGTTATTTCGTAGTCATAGTAAACACGCATACCAGCATTTAGTTTCAAGTCATTACAAATAATTGACCATATTAATTTCATATTTGATACTTAGATTAAACTCGTTATTGAGTGATTAGCTTTGATTCAACAGTGAGATATTAGAAAGTATCATATTATAAAGAAAAATTATTTTTATTTTGAACAATCTATGTAATGCCCAATTTATTTGGAATTATCAAATCAAACCTCGATAATGATATTTACAATCCTATACGAAGTGTTTTGAGAATATTATACTTGATGTGTACTAATCAGCAGATAGACCACAACAATGGATGAAGGAATAGAGCATAGATTTGACCTTTCACTCAAATCATTGTACAACTTGTTAAACGGGTTTACAGTGCTGAATAGACATACACATACCGATGATTAGATATATGGAAAATGAACATTAATGAAGGCTAAAACCTGAACATGTGAATATGTACAAAAATAAATAATCAAATCAGCACAAGTTAGTTGTTTGATTTGGAAATCTGTTCAAACAAGTCATGGATTTACCAAGGGGCTTTTATACAATCAACTCTCCCCTACAGAAATGTGTCATTTCACAAGCGGTAGGACAATAACTTGGTGATAATAAATGAACATGAAAGTGACAATTCATGTAATATCACGGAGACAAATATGCTAACATATGAATGGGTGTGAGTTGATGGGCAACTATCTATTGTGTGTTCACAAAATTTTGTATGATACGAAAATGTCATTATTACGTGAAAAAAAAAGAAAAATGTTAAATAAATAAGAATAATGAAGACAAAATATTAATATGAGTAATTCAGAATAATGAGGAAAAATAGTGCGATATGATGTATATAATACATGTGTACAACAGTAGTAAATCACAAAAGATGAGCAGGGAAGAGTTTCAATAATAATAATAATAATGATAATTAAATCCAATGACAATAAAAACGAATGACTGAAGAATAACTGACTGGCTATGAATATATTCTAATTTGTTAACAAAATAAATGGTGCTGACAAATGACTGACAGCTCTCGCCACAGATAGCATGAAATTTTTCGTATGTAGGATAATAATACTAAAGGTTTGAAAAGATAATTCCAGTGTTAAATGATGCTCCTTAGTATGATGCAGAGGTAATTTTATTGTTTACTTACTTATTTATCATTTATTTGTAATACGATGGACAGTCAGGCTTTAATTGACTGGAGAATGAGTGATCTGCAAACTGATTTCCTCCAATGTTATATTATTGTGTTAATCTTCGTATTATTACTTTATTAATGACCACGTCATTTATTTCTACACAAGAAACCTATTCTTCCGGTTAGTGATCTGGTCGTTTATCAAGTCATTCAGTGACTTCAGTTAATAATTTGGCCTCATGAGCAGCTATCACTCGGCTGCATCATGAAAATCATAGAAGTCGATAAAACAATAGAGCTAAATGCCCAACATAAATTGATGATCACAACAGGAGAGCATAATTCAGTTTGTTACGAACTCAGCTCATCAAAAAAAACAAATTCGATAACGTATTGATACAAACTGGTGAGTCAATATACCTATTCTCCCAAAATCAGTGCAGCTGATACAGATAACAAATTAAAGGCAAACTCCAACATAAACATGATAACATTACTTCTAGTATTTCAACTATGTATCGACTATTTTCATCCACTGTTCATTTTTCTCTTGATCTTGAATTGCACTATTCCTTCATATCATATATACCTATCTAATCTGTTTTTTCAAATCATATTTCAAAGGCTTGGTCGCTCAATTTATCATTGCAACCATTCCATTTCTGTTATATTCGAACGAAGAATAAATGGATGGTAACTGCTAGGAATTATTTATGAACTATTATTTCACATATTCCTGTTGGATAACTTAAGTAACTAGATTATATATGTATATTCATATTCCTTTTATCATAAGTCTCCATTTGACCAACTGACTACTGTTATACGACTTGCCCCAATCTATTAGTTACAGCCTCCCAAACTCACAGTCACTTTGGGCTTGATCTTATATAAATGTCACTTTTTTAATTTATGGTGTGATGCGGTCTGGTTTGCTATATATGTCTGAAATGTATTGACCATACAGTGGAGGCTGAGATTGTGTTTTGGACTAAACAGGCAGGGCCAGGTGAGAAGGACCAATAAGAACTGCATGCTTCTCATACCGGTTAACATGTCATTGGTTTGGCACAGTGAGAAGATTGTATGAGTCATGTTCTGATTGGCGATCTTATAACGTAATAATAAACAGGCTAAAAGACTTAACAATTGGCTGCAGGGATTTTGTGGGAAGAAGTAAGCCATAAGAAATACAATAATGATATTTCTTTTTGGAGAAAACCAATTCTG
>NW_017386021.1:397895-401695 GCF_000237925.1 Schistosoma mansoni
AACTAACTTCGAATATTTAAACTCTAAAGATTATTATACGAGAAACGCCAACATGGTGAAGGAGAAAACTTTTTAAAATGGTATTGATATAACATCTACAAAACAAAAGCTTACACAAACCATACAATGATGAACAAATAACATAATGCTATCTTGTAAAAGTTACGTGATAAATATATCCATCATGTGAAATTTGTAACACTATAATAGTTGAGGAATTTCAATTACAGTATTATGCATTCAATAATAAGTGATAACCAGTGCTTTTTTATTACATTAATACATACCACTAACAGGTAACAAATGTGTTAACATTGGGAACCTGAAGTTCGTGATGAAATGCTATTTTATTGTTATTAATATCCTTGCTCGGTAGAAAATGTTACAAATGTAACTTTTTCCTAGAAATGATGGAAACTCTTAGTCAGAATCGTGAATGTAGTTCAAATGTGATTATAGCATCTATCTAACTATTGGATGCTTACAATCAGGAACCCTAAATCCTTAATGATATCACTTAACATGCGACAAAAACAACTGAGCACATAAATCTTCATAAGACAGCTAGAACAGCATAGTATTTATTCAAAAAAGCTTTAAAATTTAAGATCTTACCGAAATCAATTACCAAAGGAGCATTTGGTCCGAGTAAAATTGCTACAGCCCCCGCACCACCGGTAGGACGAGCTGATTTATCCCCATAAACTGCTATGTCTGCTGCAACAACCAATGCCATACGGCCTTCATATGGAAAAAAAACATGCAAAACGATCAGAAACACATTAACACTGGAACGAGACAAAATGCAAAATTAAGAACAAACTGACTGGTTTTGGATACGCTGTTTTATAAACTGATTTGAGATTTTAATTTAATACTTTCTACCGTAAACACCTCTAAAACCCTAATATATTTGGGATTTCACAACGATTTTTAGACAGTAGTTAAATCCTTCACACTTTTGTAAAATACATGACTAGCAAATCACTAGGCTTATCAAGTTGAACATATACATTATCGATTTGCCGACACTAAATTAAATAGTAACACAAATTAAGGACTGAATCCAGGTTAACGGATCAAATTTTGAGCCTTACTTATCGTGTAAGATCTAAAGAAGCGTAACCCTTGAAAAAAAATAAAAGATATAGAAAGACAGCGAAACGTAGGACCTGGAATTAAAATGGTAGAAACATTTAAGCAAACAATATTAATTTGGTTTTATAATAAGATAGTGACTATAATGAAAGTGCATAAAATTTATTCAACTTACCATTGCAGTAACTAGATTCAAGCCAGTTAAGCGCACCGAACAAAGCAGATGTACCACCGAAACACGCATTTTTTGTATCCGTCCCTTCGACGTCAAAATTACCAGCAGTTTCGAATAACTGCATTAGTACGGTCTTTGTAGACTTTGATTTATCTATAATCGTTTCTGTCCCAACCTACAAATTAAACAAAAACTTTTATTTCCCTGTTATACGGATATAAGAAAAGTACTCATGTCTGTAGGCAATTTGATGGTTATAATTCAACTGTGATTAGTTACTAATCTTACTAAAACCGGGATCGATAAAAATGTAAGGAAACGCAAACATTATTTGAAATAATAACGTCTAAGAACGTAATCCACGAATCGATTGCTTAAAACAAGTAGTATGTCAATACAACCATATTTTTCTGCACTTGGTAGTATTATGATGCGATAAATATAACAGCAGGAATATATACAATTAAGACGTATTCGTAAGAAATATGTATAATCTTTCGGCGCTTTAACCGGGTTGGTGGACACGGAAAGTCCACCTACGGGAGTTGGGAAACCTTGATTCCAAACCAATGGTGCACATGGGCTCCAGGATCATGAGGGAACAAATGGTGTATGAACCTATTGTTGGCCAACGGATACGATGGGATTGCACCTCCTGACGTTGCTCTACTGCCTTGTGGATCAGATCTTTAAGTCGAAGGCTCCGGGTGTGGCTCCCTAAGAAAACCACTTGCTTCGGTTTGAGCACCCGGGCAGTATCACAGCTCTCATACAAATCAAATGAGATTTGTGTGGCGCATATGTATCTGGTGCCCCTTTGTACCAATATTTGTGTCTAAATAAATAAATAAATGATAACCTCACCGAAATTTTTCCATATGTTAGCGAAATAACATTAATACACACAACATACGATTTAGGTATTTCAAAGAATAGCAAATTATTTACCTCAAGGAAACCAATTGTTTTCAGGTCAAGATTTATACGCCTGATAAGGTTGCTAACAACAGTTAGACATATTGAGTTTATATCTTCCTGTATTGAACAAAATCCAAGAGATTTTTGTCCTAATCCTTGAGTATACTTTCCAACACATTCATCTGCTATTTCAAGATCATGTTGCGAGACATAAAATTTTGGAAAATAGATCTCCAAAGCAATGATACCAAAATCTGAATTACTCATGACTAGATATTTTCGACCAACACAACTGCAAAAAGATATCGCAAATATTTTTCTAGAAAATTAGTTCCATGTAACTGGCTGGTTGACGAAACATTATGTACAAAGAATCAGAATTTCCAAGATCAATGCAAACTTTTCCTTATCGTTTCTGATGAAAAAAAAATATGAAACTCACGAAATGAGAAAACTTATTTTATGTTTCATGACTACTCTGAATGTGCAAATACTATAAGTTTATCACACGACTTAATAACGGAGTACATGTTCATCTTATTAGATCTCGAATTGTGCTCGTGTGACAGCCAGATACATGATCCAGATCCTACTTTACCTATTCGAGACAAATACTGGTAGAACTGAGCAGTATAATGAGTATGCGTCACACAATTGAAGTAGGACTGGGACGAAACAAAGGAGAGGAGGGGAATACAATGAACAAAAAGTAAACATAAAAATAAAGGAATCAGAATAGTATAATATATTAGATATATGTCAGTCAAAAATACAACCAAGATAATACTTTTCAGTTATGCGGCTACATATCACTTTTATAGAGAATGTAGACGAAAATTACATCAGAATCGGCAGTGGTTACTATTTTGGGTCATATCTAGTAACATCTCAAGCTCTAGCTCCGCAACTTAAGAGTCGTGGTCGATAAATGGCAGCTTTAAGCAGTTTATTTTCATAATTCAGAACACACTAGTCCTGCAAAAGAAAAAAGCATGCGGAAGAACCGAAGTCACAAGAAAATAATTGCCAAGAAGTTTATTTACAGTCATTTTAGTGAAGGATTGGTGATTCACACGTCGGAAAAATATTGTTATCTGTGGTGATAGTTTCGGCACTCAGAGTACGGAAAGTTAGCGATTTGCCTCAGAGTAAAAAGGTTAGAAACATTTTCTTGATTGCGACGTTACAATGATATGGGTCTTATAATTTTATATGAAACAAGCACAAACTAGAGGTGACAAAACTAACTATGAACTATGAGTTATCTAAAAAACCATTAACTGGGGAAATAAATCTCAAAATTCAAAGATATTTATTATTACATAAGTGAGTGCTTAACAACTCAGTCAGTCAGTCAGCTACAACGTAGGACCAGACACATATATGCATCGGTCAGTTGCCACACCTCATTAGCATAACATGGTGAACACCGAATTCATAGAAGTAGTAAATTTAATGGTGGTAATATATAAAAGAAAGATTGTATATAAGGATATAATACAGGGAGAAAGAAAGATATGAAGCAATTTTATATCATAGTTTAAGCGAAGACAGGGAGTGTATACACTTACGCCATCATGATCGATTCTAAAGCATGTCACTCAGAATC
>NW_017386021.1:401895-467109 GCF_000237925.1 Schistosoma mansoni
ACCCCAACCAAGTAGTCTGCATATACCAACATGGCTCAGTTTAGAAGTTAGTGACTTCAAGCACTAATGTCACGTTTTGGTTTAGCCGTCCCTAATTTTCTCCCAACCATCCCCAACACTAGTCAGCATTGTGAGCCATGGTAGTCGGTGTTCAGGCATATGTAACACGTGGCCCAACCATCTCAGCCGATGAAGATTCACAACCTCATCAACTGATTTACCATCATTCCTTAATACCATGTGTCTAACCTCACTATGACTTAACTGGTGACCCCAGAAGATGCTGGCAATATTTCTAAGATATCTGTAATCAAATACTAGTAGCTTACGAGTATCTTCGCTTAATGGCCACGTTTTGCAGCCGTAAAGTAGAACAGAACGAACTGCTGCGCAGTATACTCGTCCCTCAATTGATAGACGGATATCTCGTCTTCGCCATAGGTGATGTAAGTTGGCAAAAGCCAAACGAGCTTTTTGAATCCGTGCTGAGATCTCGTCAGACACCAACCCATTAGGGCTGATGAAACTTCTAAGATAAGTGAAGTTATCGACGCGTTCGACTAATTTACTCCCTATCCTTAGTTCAGGTGTTGACGCAGTCCAATTCCTGAAGCAACAACTTGCATTTAGAGAAGGAGAAACGCATCCCAAACATCCTGGCATTGTTTCTCAGTGCTATCGGTAGACTGCATTTTATCAGCATCTTCACCAAACAAGACTATGTTATCTGAGTTTTCTATGTCGATAAGTGGACCTCCTGGTAAGAGATCAATGAACAGAAATTCAGTCGACGAGGTTATTTCCAGTAGTAGGTATGTGATGAAATCAAACAGAAATAGAGGTAGTGGACAACCTCGACAGATACCACTTAAGGTTGTAAAGTCAGATGACAGTTCGCCATAAGCTCTGACTCGACTGATACCGTTCGAGTAAAGAGCCTTCACAAGGTTTATGTACTTCTGAAGTACACATTCCAATGACAGACACTGCCACAGAACCCCTCGGTCTACAAAGTCAAATGCTTCTTTCAAATCAAGAAAGACCAACATTGTCGGACGCCAATAAACATGCTTGTGTTCTAAACCCTGACGAATAGTGAATATGTGGTCGATACAGCCACGACCAGGTCTGAAGCCAGCCTGATTTTCTCGTGTTTGCAGTTCACGAGTCTTAGTTAGGCTCCCGATAATTATTGAGGCTAGTATTTTAGATGCTATATTAGTCAAACTAATCTCTCTATGGTTATCACAAGATGATTTTGACCCCATTTTATAAATTGGGACAATCAGTGATTGTGACCAGTCTGATGGGATTACGTCCAACTCCCAGCTAAAATATTAGTCAGCTTAATCGCTAAAACTAGACCAGCATCCTTAAAGACATCTGGAGCCAACCCATCAGGACCAGCTGCTCTTTCTCGTTTCAGATTAGCTATAGCCTTTTGAACTTCAGCTAGAGTTGGGGGACCTACTTCAATGTTTTATTAAGGCTGTTTGGGAATGGTGGGTGACTGTAGAGTAGCTGAATACAAGCTGAACTGCTCCTTAAAGTGTTCCGCCCATCTCTCTCAACGTCTGGGCTGAGAGCAGATAAGAGCGCCGTCTTTTTCTGAGATCGTTTCATTTACACTTGATTTCCCGTGTCCTGATTGTCCTGTGTCTTTTATTGGTCTGAAAAGCTGTCTTGTGTTACCTACAGCCGTTGTCTTTTCCATCTCTTTTGATTTCATTGCCTACCACTTCTTACGGTCGTTCCTTAGACTTTTGGTTAACCTAGATGTGACTTTTTTCGCTCTTTATCGTATTCAGAGCCAGATGGAATACGTTTACGAGAATTTATCACTGCAATAGACTTAGCAGAAATCCATTGGTTTTTCGTGACTTTTTGGTTCAAATCACTAATAGATGTTACTGTTGTTTCCAAAGCTGTTCGTATATCTTTCCAAGTAATATCTGGGTCAGCCTCGTTTATAGAACTGCCTGAGTGTGACCTCAGTTGTTCCTGGAACTTACTTTTGACTTTCCCGTCACCAAGTTCAATTCTAATGGGTCTTCTTAATGTGGTTTTTCTGCGTCCGGTGAGGAGCAAACAAATGCGTACTCCGATCAAAGCATGATCAGAGTCCAAAAATGTATTCCAGAACGAGCGACAGTCTTCTATCGAGCCTCTCCAACGATGACTGATGGCAATATGGTCTATTTGAGTCCATCGTTGGTTTGGTGCAGGGGGTCGCCGTGTTAGACGATTTCTCTCCTTAGTGTTTGCTAAAAATAAATAATTGTTTGAGCACAGTTGCAACGGACGATAACCATTGTCTGTTCGCTGAGCCGGAATACTAAAGTACCCACCTAAATGTCTTTCTGTTTGGTTTCAGCTACCTACTTGGGCATTAAAGTCACCTGCAACAAGTATTATGTCTGAGCGTCTAGCTTTTTGAAGAAGTTCAGAGAGCTTTCTGTAAAAGTCATCTTTCACTTCATGCGGGCTGGAAGCGTAGGCAGAAACGACGAGAAGGCGACGACATGTGTCCCTATCCTTCCGAGCTTTTACGGAGCCATTTAGTTAAACAGCACATAGGTGACTGTTAACGGGGACCCACTCTAATAGTGCTTGTTCTGCTCTCGTACTAAGTGCTATGCCTACACCTGCAAGTCCACGAGAACTAGCCATCGGGTCGCCAGATAAACGGAGGGTGTATCTTGTCGGCTCTCCGTTTTGGCGAAGTGAAGTCAAGTGAATAGTCACACTAGGACCCTGTATGAGTGTTTCGGAGACACAGCATACATCAATGGTACGAGATTCTAGGGTTTTAGCCAAGGAGGCCTGCTGGCCGATTTGACATAGGGTGTGTACGTTGAAGGCTCTAATGTATTGTTTGAGGCGAGGTTTCAGTAGACCTGGGACAGTGTTTTGCGCACTAGAATCGTTGGCCATGGTGACACTTGAGGAGGAAGTCAAAAGAGGAAGTTTAGTGTTGAAAGTCGAGGTAGAAGGAATAGTAGGAATTGAAGAGGGAGGTTGATTATGAATACAGTGATCTTGAGTATTGTTAGAGGTATGAGGGCGATTATCACTTCCCGGTTGCCCACACCGTGGAAGGGTCTTCTAGAAGTACCTGAAAAGGAAATTGTGTTAAAGGTGGTCTTAGTGATCTGAGAACGCGACCGAAGTGCCAAAGGGAAAACTGCTTGAGGTCGGTCACACATGACCTTTTGTGAGCAGTTTTCGTGTTAGCTCCGTACTTGTTGAGACCTTATCGCCGGAGACAGGAATCCGTGGGATAAGGCGAGGTGTGCATTTTAAGGTCGACCTTTTCTAATCCCATCCCTCTTTGTGGGAAGGCAGCATCACTTTTGTGCTGGTTGTTTGGAGGAAACACCTTACTGCCGTCATACCTCTGTAAAGTCAGCAGTACGACTTCGCCCTCAGACCTTGGGTTTGCTGCTTTTAGTCTTACCGCTCTTCAACCGACCTGTCTGCCATGGTGGAACCTTGAGGAACAATTGTTCCAGCCAGTATAGCTCGGTTGGATCATCACGATAGGCAAGCCCGACCACCACGTCAAGGTATCAGCCACGGTCAGGGCTTAACGACTAGTGTGAACTTGCTATCTGACAAATCCGACAAACCACACTACTACGAAATTTTCATTGCCAAATATTTTTTGCCATTGTTGATATTATTATTTTAAATCCTTGGCTATTTATCCGGTTAATTTTATCTTGTGCTGGTTCAACATGGCAACATAAACTAACCCATACTTGCGTTGAGCTCTACGTTGATTATTAATGACAGACTTCTATATAATAAAAGATAATGCTGGATACTGCTACGCTGACAGGCTGCAGTAGTTTAAATAACGCAATTCCTCAATACTCTAGAACTCACAGGTAAAAATAGTGATCTAAAGAAAACGTTTTGCAACTTAAATTAAATAGCAGTGACTTAATTAACCTATTAACTGGGTTCAACAACCGGCAGAAATAGGTGATATGGTCACTAAAAACATTTGAAAAACAATTACGGTTGACAAATAGTAATAACAGATAGCTCCGTCAAATCATAGACTATTACAATCTTGAAATATCTATGATCGCCGCAGACTTCTAAGCAGTGGTTTAATGGTCAAGAAGATCAATTTACAACCATAAGGTTCTAGGTTCCAGTCCAAGGCGTCCGCTGGTCTAGGGAGCCTCCAAATGTCCTGGTACTGTCAAAAGTGGGGAGAGTCCACTCTCCCTCTCGAAGTGCTCTCACATGGTCGTGAAAGTCCTACTCACTGCCTTCTCGTAGCGGGCATATTGTTTACAAAATTGAGAGGACGAAAAGCGAATGTCCGGCGCTTTAACCGGGTTGGTGGACACGGAAAGTCCACCTACGGGAGTTGGGAAACCTTGATTCCAAACCAATGGTGCACATGGGCTCCAGGATCATAAGGGAACAAATGGTGTATGAACCTATTAATGGTCAACGGATACGATGGGATTGCACCTCCTGACGTTGCTCCACTGCCTTGTGGATTAGACCTTAAGGTCGGAGGCTCCGAGTGTGGCCTCCTTAGAAAACTACCTGCTTCGGTCTGGGCACCCAGGCAGTATTACAGCTCACATACAGATTAAGTGACTTGTGTGGCGCATATGTATCCGATGCTCCTTTGTACCAATATCTCAGTGTTCAAATAAAATAAAATAAATAACTGGTCTAGGGAACCTAACAAAATCACTAGCTTTCACTCCTAAAATGTGACTTATAACTATAAATCTAGTGAACTGATTAATTCACTTTCATTCATTTTATTATTGCAATTGTAGTCGATGTACATCTAGGCTATTATGTTAAAGTTCGTTAGTTTTTTATATAAAATACGATTGGACTGACATCTCTCTTACTGTTTTCGTATAAATTACTTTTATTTATGAATCTTGAAGTCATAATTAATAACGCAAACTGTTTTAAATCGACCAAAACAAAAGAGATAGAGAGATTGCCAAGATGACAATCTCTATACATCCGTTAAGCCAAAACACTTCTACATAAAATGTACGCACCTAGTATATTTCACTGCGAACACTTGGTTTTATCGAACCAAACACTACTTACACGTTCGTAAAAGTTACATACTTTATTCTAATAAAAGTTGTTTTGAGTGACTAAGGGGAAAGAAGAGATTATGAAGCATCTTGAACTTGGGCTTTAGTTTAGAGTACTAACTCAAAGTTCTGCATATACTGTGATTAATGGACTAACAGCAGGTTGCTTGGGTAAAAAGTGCCTGATGCTCATTGCAAAAAAGATCAAATATTCTACCCTACAAATGTAGATTAATTCAGATGCTTTGGCTTACTGGCTCTTGGTAGGTTCATTACTAGTTTGTGAGTCCCTGAATTCGTCATGTTTCTACATACTACCTCTTCATTTGAAGAAATCCTATTTACGTAAATCCCAAGAACTTTAGGTCATAATACAACCTCAACTGGTGATTCTGGAGCATGGTGCTGCAAATATATGGTAGTGAATGCTTGCAGAAAAATCTCAAAAACGTTTCTGTAACAGGGGGTGGAAGCATTGTCATAACAATGCTATAGCAATACGTTCGACTGAGATTACGTTTTCCAACACGAGATTAAAATTTATTCCAAAACCATCAAAATTTTAGAAATACTCGTTGAGCTTAACAATATTTATATGTTTGTGGTTCACATGCACTTATCACTCGCAGTTACGTAATGTGTTGTGATGGTAGCGCAACAAATTAGATTACCTCGGCATACAAAGGCAATTTCAAGTATTCTTACTAAATGTCAAATCGTTGTGGATGGAATATAAGAAGTCTCCGCTTAGTGGGATTCTCTATCTAGTAGCAGTAGATCACCGATAGCTCCAGCTGGGAACCTAGGTATATTTAAGTGGCGAAATAGAAGTCAGTAAAATGTGATGAAATAATGTCCCGAATCCTTAAAGATACATAAAATTTCCTTTTGAAACTCAGCTGGAGAGTCACTTGAATCACATCCTGTGTCATATTCCAGGGATTGACTGCTCGTAAACAATGGGCCCATAGTCCATTCTGCCATGTTGTCTCTAATTTCTGGGTGTTGCCTCAAACGGTTGTGTTGGAATTGAGCTTAAGTAGGCATTTAAGTGGGTGCCCAGATGTGTTTAGTATGTTATAATTCTATGGAAGGTCTCTTCTGAGACGCCTATAATTTAATTCGTAAAGATTCGGTAATCTGGAGTGCTCTTCATGATGTTATGCGGGCAGTGAAATGCCACTGATTCCTAGCCAAACCTTCCGGCAGTTGGGTTAATTGCATGCCATGGACTGGCGCATGTGGTGGCGGCCTCACTTACTTCGCTGTACTCATTCTTACTAATATATTTACGTAATAACATCCTTAGTGTTATACGGTCTTCAAAGCAGCCATAGTATTTTAATACTTTGAAGGGGTAATCTACGTTAGATACTGACGGCGAGGTGTGACTTCGAAGTTGGCTGGTTCGTCACACCATTCCCTTCTAAAACGAGTCGGCCCCCAATCATTCGACAGCGATCATCTACGTTGGTGATCTACACTGTCTAAATAAGAGTCTACGATCTAATTTCATTGCTTAAATTTCGTTACGTTCCAGTGTATTCTTATCCTTTAGGACTGTTGGAGGTAGATCATTTCGAGACAAAACAATGTTTGTTCAGCGCCAGCTGTCTAAGCCGTTTTTTATCAACTGGAATATTTCAAGAACTGGGAACTTGATCGATAGCATTCAACATATTCTTGCCTAAGTCAAACAATCCGTAGTATTGCATTTCATCGTACATGCTGATACTACGTTATTCTCGGAATCTTATACGACCCTGAAAGAAGCAAGTATAACGACAGCTTTCCAATGGATGATCACTCAAAAGCAAGTGCAATGTTATCACTCAAAAAGAAAGATAACACAATTTAACGACATTTTTCAGGTTTTCAGAAATTCGTAGCTCGCTTAGTTATCCTGATACTATGAACCCATGCACTTCAAATACGGGATGCTCACTTTGAAAGGCGCGGTACAAAAGTGAGTTCTGACGTCTCCATACACGTAAAACGTGTTATAGCGTTCATCACGAAATCGATCTCTCATCCTAATGCTGAAAGTTTACTATTTAGTGAAGCATTTTGAGCTGTTTTAGCTCAGACTTAATGGCCAATAATCGTGGTCTATCTTGGAATTGATGCTCCATTTGTAAAATCGGTACATCAGTTTTAGTCTTGCCTTTCAAGCCAACTAAACAAGGGTTAACCATAATTTCATTATTCAGGGGTTTACGCCGACGTATTTTTAGAATTGGAGTCGAATTATAGCTCTTTGGCATATAGCAAGCATTAAAAATTATTTGTCACGAGACTTAATGTCGATATCTTGTAGTCGTTTATAAAATGATATACTTCTCACTGAAGTATAACTTGAGTGTATAAATACTCTCAAGTTTCTTTAATTTTATTCATATTAAAATGAAGTATTTTGCAGAATACATTGACAAACTCGGTTGAATCTGGTTGACTCATACAACAATGATGTAGTTTGAGAAGCTCGTATGAAATACTGTCTGGTTAACAATAGAAGAAAGTGATGAAAAACATCAATGTTTATTAAGCACCACAAAGATCAAGAATTATTTATGGTTTCGGTTACGACTGATCATACTTGTCATATATAAGCAGGGTCAGTGGGTCAGATACACTATTTGTCAATGTTTTTGAGAATTATAGTGGAAATCTCTGCACATATATGGATTTTTTCAAGGAAAATCGAATTAGTTGTGTTAACTGAGGTATATATTTCGAAATATGTTTCTTCTAGTGAAATATACTGTAAAAATTCCTCAGTTTTTCTAGATCAGAGATTAAATGGCGACCCTAAATAAGAATGACCATACAGTTCTAGTTCAGGCCTACCAGATGGTTTTCAATAACGATATGTCAGCTAAAGCCAGAACAAACATTTGAAAAGCAGATATGCAAAACTTTCATTTAGGGACTTCAAAATTATGTGCAGAAATTTCGTGAATGGTTTAGAATGTCTCAGTAGCTGATAAATGATTCGAAATGGGTAATGTTTCACAACTGTCACCAAGTTACATATACATAGTCGGTGACTAACACAGCGCAATCCGTTGCAGAGCTTTTAGCCACGTCGATGCTGAATCCTTTTTAATTTCATGAACGTCGTTACTTCCCCATAAACTGCAGTGATCTGTTTGAAAATGGTCAAACAACGATGATCCAATTATCAAACGTTCAGGTCGAGGCCTTGAGTTCGCTTTTTCTCGTACTCTCATAGAGGTGGATGGATTATTTTTTCTATCATCATGGAAGATAACTGAATTCTGAACTATTTAAATATAAACTGCAAATTTTATACTCTATGATAAGATCTCAGTTCAAAATATTCATGGTATATATGATATAATAATTCATATTCACATGATTACAAATTCATTTTTGCACCACCCAATTTTAGCTAATTCAAACTTACAGTTTATATATATGTACCATATACCGTACCCACTTTGGTTGTTTGATACTAATTATTGACAGATTTCAATTACTTTACTATATAACGCTATCTTCCCGTGCTATATATATGTTGAAATTTATGCAATGTGTACCTTTATGTTCTATTTGGCCTCCACACATATACTGACATGCATATCACATCTCCAATACGATATTCCTGCCATTCTCCTCTCTTGTTTCTGACACCTTCACCAACCCTAACGATATATTCACTCTTTTTTCGAACATAGATTTTGATTTCGAGAATATCTTGAGCCCTAGGCCTTGATTTTTTCACTCATTTCTATTTCCAACATTTTGTTCAATCCATCTGCAACTTACCACTTTCTCATCACGCCACAAAAATTTGAGAACCCATGCTTCTAGGAGTCCATCAAAACTTTGGAAAACGACACAATATGATATTAATATCGACAGTTTCATGGAGACGAGCTACTCCATTAATCCGGAAGCAGACAAGCTTATAACAGTTGTCGCCATTCCAGACATGTTGAAGACCCTATTGGTAAACAATGATGATAATCACAACTGTAACGATGTGGACGATATAAGAAAATTGCAATTTGACATGAACATTCTTAATTCGCTTAAGTATCTAGTCGACCCCAACCTCTCAGAGACTCCAGATCATATGAATGACACAAATAATTTCTTAGGTCGTGTTGCTTCGGAGGTATTTGAAAGAATAAGACGATCTAGCAATGCAATTTTGTTTAATATACTGGACACATATGCCCTTAAATATATCAAGTCTAATCTGTTTAGAGCCAACAATATGGCACATATACCATGTGTGTGCATAAGATTAAAAAGTCACCCTGGTACGCACCCACCGATCATCTTCAAATTCAACTCATCTGTGGACGCCACTGGGTTTCTGACTTTCTCCAATTCAATGAGACAAACAGATTTTCAAAGATTTTAAGATTTTTCCAGATAGAACACCATGTCAGCGAAAAGCGGGAGGAGCTGGTCACAGATTACCAGCGTCAAATTCCCAAACGCATCATAATCCTAATGGTCATAAAATTAAGTCCGATTCTAAGAGGACATCTAACTTCATAAATATGCCACCACTGATGAACTCTCCTAGATCTCTTAAAGTTCAAAACCCATAAGAAAGTAATCCTGATGTAGATGGTGTCCATCCTCTTAGGAATCTTGACTTAGATCTAACTCTATGTAGTTGTGCTAATGCAAATAGGATAACACTGTCCAAATTCCTGTCAGCGCAACATCCAGCTACAGCAACTGTACAACGGATAATGGCGAAAATAGTCAGAACATTTATGTAACTGACCACGCAATGAACGTTGATATATTCGAACCTTGCAAACAATCGTAAGTATATTTAACAACACTTGATTCTCCTCAAATTACGAAGGGACTAAAACAAACCACAAACCTAGGAAATAAACTTCTGGAACATGTCACACATACATCAGGTATAAAACGTAATCCCAATCGTAAATGGCCACTTGGCCGCACACATAGACCTGATAGCCCTATTGGTCCGGCTCTCAATATGTACACTGTGCCTTTATTAGATGTTGTAAGATCCATTTTGAAGGTGAAAATCCCTCCATGTATACATTTGCAATTTCTTCTTTATGGTTTCTTTATTTGTACATATCATTAACTTTTTTGATGCCAATTGAGACTGTAACGTTTAATTTTCTCGGTTTTCCTATCGTCTTCATCAAGTTTCTATGTTTCGTACTGAACTGTATTTAATTTGTTTTAATTGTTGTTATTCTGGCGTCTGCCATATTGACTGCTCGCTATTTGATTGTGCGGTTTGATTTTTGACCGGGATCGTGTATTTTGGTTGTAAATTGGAGCACTTTCCCAGAATTTGAAACACTTTGTGTTATTGAACAGCCGCTCAAACGAAATCTTACTTGATCTATCCAGAAAGGATAGAATAACACTTACTTTTTGGTGTGTTCGGTAATTTTCATATATTTCTTACCACTTTGCTATTCATTGTAATTTAGATTGATTATTTTGGGATCAATTGTTCGTTGAATAACTGTGTGGTGATGTTTGTTTAGGTAAGTTTGTACATTTGTATATATGATGAATTTTAGAACCGTTATTAACCCAATCATTTTGTTCTGATTTCGACTGGGGTCTGCGAGTTTCTTCCTTTTTACTTGCCAGTTGTTCAGCAATCCCAACCTAGTTGGAATTAGGTTTGGATCTTACAGATGTTATATCCAATAGCAATGAAAAGACTTTTTTGTAACCCCGCCGGCTTTTCTGTCGACAATGCTGAATATATTACAAGTGGTGACAAAGTTGTTGAATCTACTTATCATCGCAACACAGTTCTCACCTTGGCCAATCCCACTAGTATAAATGAAACTACCACTTGTCATCTGTACTCTAGCCTGTCAGTTTCTTATTCATTCGTTCAATGCCCACTCTCTGTTCAATAAAATTACTCATCTTAAAACCCTCTTATTTCTCGTAAATCCAACTATTGTACTTATTACGGAAACGTGATGCAAATCATCCATGTCTGATCACTTCTTGCGTGTATATAACTATATTTTCTTTCGAACCGATAGACGTCATGGAATATGAGATGATACAATTATCTATGTCCGTTTGGACATCTCAGCGTCTAAATTTGAGGATGCATCTCTTGATGCCATAGATGATTCCACTTGGGTTACCGTAAATTTAGGATTGCAAAATTATCTACTGGTAGGATACATACACAGACCACCTCATGCAGATACTAACATTGATAAATTACTAACAAGCATATTTTCCATTGCTTTGCACCAACCGCATATGTTTAAAATCATCGGAGGTGATTTTGATCTGCCGAGCATTACATAAAATTTTTAACCTATCTACGGAATATGGAGCCCATCTGTCTGTTTGGAAAACATCTTTTATCACCCTTAGATTCAAAATGAGATCACATAGTGATATTGCTAATCATAGGGCCCATTAACTTGACATCTGTACTATCAACAACCATGGAAAAAATCATCCACAGACAGCTATTATCATTTTTACTTTCAGCTGACCTGATTAGCCTATTCCAACACGGGTTTATGACTAAACGCTCATACTTCTCATCACGCCTGGAATTTTTCGATCAAATTACCCAGAGAAGAGATGTTGGTGGGTCGGTGATAATTCTCTACTTCGATTTAAGTAAGGCCTTAGGCAGTGTCTCACACAAACGTCTTCCTCTGAAACTCTCTTCATTTGGTATACGCAGTCCCCTCTTAACTGGGCTCCAATCTTTTTTTAACAGAACGTAGCCAAATTGTCCGCTTTGGATCTTGCTACTCTAAGCCTGTGGATGTAACTAGTGGTGTTACACAAAGAAGTGTGATTGGCCCACTACTCTTCCTCCTTTTCGTCAATGACGTATGCTCTCTCTTTCATTGTGGTAAACCTTCCCTTTTTGCCGATGACTTAAATGTGGTTTATTCATTCTCTCCTCTCATCAAAAAAAGCTATATTTCGGAGGTAATCCAAGAAGAAATAAACAAGTTGTATGAATGGACTGTTTCGTGGACTGTGCAGCTTAATGTTGACAAAAGTGTATTTATTCTCATTGGCCGCTGCCTTGAATTAAATCTGGCTATAAGCAAACATACACTGAAACTTTTTAACAATGTTCCGGACTTCGGTTCGAGATATAGCAACAGTCTGAAGTTTTTCGAGAACATTGCATCTCAAGTATCCAAAGCCAGGAAGCTCTTCGGATTCATAATGGTAAACTTCAACAATATGGAATCGAGATTATTATTATACTAAGGAAAATGTATCTTACCCATTCTTGAATATGATGTTTTAGTTTACAGTAATTGAGGGCATAATGATCTAATCAAAATTGAAGGTGTTTGAAGAAGGTTCAGTAAAGCCGTTTTGGGGTATTCCGACAACAAGAATTGTCACCAAAAATATCAACAACTCAAATTAAAACTTCTCTGGATCAGACGTATCAAATTAAACCTTGTTTTTATCTACCGACTCACTCACGGTATTTCTTACTCCTAGGCATCCACCCCTTCGTATTCTATGACATCATCCCACAATCTACTCAACAAGAAAAATATTACGGCGATTCCGGGAACCTACACAAACTTATGCCACACGTTTTTCATTATTTGCTACTCAAATATGTGGAACAGATATTGTTACATAAATCTACACGTATTTATCCGAGTGCAGTAAAGGTTTATTATTGTTGTTACTATTGTTATTATTATTATTTTAGATTATTCGTTTATCTCAAAAGTCTATAACCATTACACTATTATGATCATGGCTGGACCCTTTCACTATGTGTTCATTTCTTTTCTCTCTCTCTCTTTTCTTCCTTCCAAATAAATATTACTCTTAAGATTACGAAGCTTTGGATTAAGACAATAACATGTGTTACGCTGAATTCAACTTATCAGACTCCTTTTATCTTCACTATATATATACACCTCATACATATTGATTATCTTTTGCACTTCATTGAGACTTTCATAGCATCACCCAAAACTATGACTGCACGCACAAACACTTATTCTAACGTCATATCTTACCGCAATAATAAGTTATTTACTTATTAATTTGTTCTGTTTAATTTTGTTTTTATTACTCGTTTTGCTATACATACATAGTTGTTTATTCTTGTTCTGCATTAAGATATTTACGTATTCCGCTATTTCTATTTCCTTAGTTTCTTCCTTTCCTCCTTCAAAATCAATTCAAAATTCTTGCCAATTACGCAGAACCTGATTTATTATTACTATTCTATTATTAATATTTCATTTTCCTTTTCCTTCCTTTCTCAAACATGGCAAATGTAATGCTAACATTATTGAAAATTGTGTATTATTGCATTTTTGGAGAAACCCGAAGTGGTTTCTTCACAGCACTTATGTACCCATAAGATGTTTGTGAATAATGATAATAATAATAACCACTAGAGAACCTACATTCCAATGAAACTACGACCCAGTTCAGAAGTCTCCTTGATGATTTTCTTTTTGAAAGTGGATTGTATCACCTATTGAATATCAATGTTTAACAATTATCTACACAAACAAGGTCCATCATCTATCTAATTGACTGAAAAACAAAGCAGGGCCTTTGAAACTTTTCTCGTTTACTTTATTCTCTTTCTATTCATCTTAATATCTGAAAATAGCTTGTGTTCATATTTATGATAATAATTGTTATAATGATTGATGCCTCAACGTACTAGACACTCTTCTTGTCCCTTCTTTTCCTACTAAGTATCCGAAGTTTGTAATTAGGACAATATCTTATGTTATACTCAAATTAACATCTCAGACTCATTTTATCTCCACTATGTATATATGATTCATAGGTATTGTATTTGATTATCCTCTGCACCTAATTGAGACTATCATAGCATTGCTCAAAACCATTACCGCGTAAACACTTATTCTGCCATCATATCTTACTGCAGTAATAAGTTGTATTCCTTTTAATTTATTTATAATCTTTTTTGTCTTTTCTTTTTGTCATTCATTTGGCCATACATACATAGTCCTTTTTCTTGTTCACGAGCATGCTCATTAAACTATTTGCGTAATTTGCATTTCCTTAACTTATATTCCTTTATTTTTTCCCCTTTCCTTCTCAAAAATCAACTCAATATTATTCACAACTACACAGAACCTTATTTAATATTATCCTGTTATCACTATTTTTTCTCCTTCCTTTCTTTCTTTGTATTCGAATGTGGTAAACGTTATGTCAACATTATTGAAACATGCATTATTACATTTCTGAAGAAACCCGAAGTGGTTTCTCTACAACGCTTATGTACGCATAAGATGTTTGTGAACAGTAACAATAACTGTAAATAAGTTGATTCTCCGAATCGCAAAACTACAGTATGATGAGAGACTGTTATGGCCAAAATGATTTCCTTTTTCGTACAGAAGGACTAGAGATGACTTGATCACAGTTTGCC
This sequence comes from Schistosoma mansoni, assembly GCF_000237925.1. Classification (NCBI taxonomy): domain Eukaryota; kingdom Metazoa; phylum Platyhelminthes; class Trematoda; order Strigeidida; family Schistosomatidae; genus Schistosoma; species Schistosoma mansoni. The sequence continues at coordinate 416,422 of NW_017386021.1, forward strand.
AAATTACTTCATCATAAATCTGATTTTGGTAGACCCTCATTTACATTATCTTTCGAAACGGAGAATTTATGAGAACACTGTGTTAAAGTTCACAAGCACCAGACCAATTATTTGTCTATCGACGTTTCCATGAAACATCAGTTAGTGGAACTCGTCGCCACAACACTTAGATGAATGTCCATTTACCGACACAGAGAAGAAAGTTTGAGATAGACCACCGCTGCAAATATAATAATCTTAAACTGATGTTCTATATCAACTTCATGTTTGGCTGAGACCTTGCTATTAATCGATTGTTGACAAATAAACATAGTCGATAATTACTGTAGATGTGAGGATATATTGGAGTGTGATATACGAATGGGGGACAACTATATTTAATGTTTATTGTGTGTAAGCCTCTTCATCGCCATATATAAATATATGTATGCAACGTATCAGCCACTTGTCTTTATAAACATTATGAAATCAAAGAAGTGCTTGAATACACGTACTGTTATTACCACAGTATCCGTCAACCAAATTATCTCGCCCAATAACTTAGTTTACATGGAACCATCTGTATCTATGTACAGAAAGACGTACCGGTTTATTTCCTCTTATTGCTGCAAAAATGGTTGCATTTAAAAAGTGTTGTTTACATAGAATAGTTTGATTACAAGAAAAGATGGATGGTGGCCGACAGTGTGTAGTGAACTACTTTTGTGGTCAGAACGCGATTGGTACAATGGAAACAATTATTGTTATGACCAATTGTACCAGTGATTGTTTTGCCGTACTTGTTTGTTTGAGTGTACCAACGAAACTTTTTTCCGTTGCTCGTGACCTTGCACGAACTCGTATACTCTCGGTAGTTCCGCTCGCACACTTTGACACGTCTCGGTATTCTTTCGTTACCACGAGATCGCCGACAAATATATCTTGTTGAAACCGTCGATAGCGTTCTGGTTTTTGGCCAATGGGGGATCCAAGTCGATATCTGACACGTAGTTTTTCTGCAGTGGTGATCATAGTCAATCGCGACTCGATGACTGCTACAAGTGGAAAGGACTTACCTAATGCAGTTCTAAACACCAGTGGGAAGCGTCATGATGGGCTCAGTACAAAAGTGTCAGAGATACACAGTGTGTTACGCGCGAACCCCCAAACTGACTACTTCAGCAAGAACACATGAGTAGGCGAGAAAGTGTAATGAGGTACCGGATAAAATGCACTAGTACGTGTTCATATATATATCCCTAATCCTTAAGAAATTGATCCACTTCTTACCCAATTAAATGCACTTGTCCTTTAGGTCTCTCCTGCCTACCATCAATTGATCCCATCGACCAACTGATTGGCTCTCCATATCAGGGAGGTTCAGACAAAAAGTGCAAAATGAATTTAAACTTCACCACATTGGACAAGTTAGTGGCTGTCAGGACTCAGTAGCTGAGTGGGTAACGCAATGACGTATGAAGTGAGCGGTTCGAGTTCCGGAATGAGCATCAACTTTGAGATGCAGGTACATCCGGCTGACGAGTCCCCAAAAAGGTGAAACGCGTGTCCTGGATTCCACTACTAGCCACTATCCATCTTTGCTCGGAATGCTTGTGACTTGAGGCAATATCGAGACAATCCACACAGGATGCACATACGCCAACAAAAGACTGATTAATTTCAGTCCTAAACATCACTGGGGAGTTTCAAATAGGCAATACGAAAGTGAGTTTAATCGTACATTATAATAAGCAGATAATAACAATAAAAGCAAATACTTTTATAAGCGTAACCACAATATTACGTCACGTTAAATACCGTTGACTGTTGGTTGAGGAAATTTTAAGTGAAAATTTTCAGTATTGAGTATATGATCGCGTACGTGTACATAGGACGAATAAGTCGTAGTTTGTTGTTCGTGAATTAGTGGAGTGGATTTCTTAGTTATTTTGGACTGGCTGATAACAAATGGTGAGCTCCTGTTCAACTTCCAGTGCACGTGTATCAATAAATCTGTTGGCTATCTAATATCCAGATAATATTAACTGTCATTTCCGTCCGTTTCTATGCAAATATAATCGGATAACCACGACCAAAGTCATTACTATTCACCAGCTAAAACAACGAATATCTACACAGTTAAAGTTGCCAAACAGTATCCTCACATTGTGTTGTTGGTATCTCAAGTAGCATCCATACCGAAAACTTTTGGTTGTGGTTTATATGATGTGACCTAACCGTAGCTTGCAAACCAGGTTCTAGTTACGAGTTTGTCTTCTGAAGGAAACCCTTTCAGTCCACCCCTTTGTCACAATAAACTGAAGACTTACAATCGGGTACCACAGCCTGAAAATATAAGAGCACACACTTACCTGCACCTTTATTGTCTTCAAGCTAGTTGCATTTACTTCATGGACAGTCTATTCTTTAACACATTCAACCACCTGATCTAAAGATGATGGCTTGATTAGTACCGGCCTGAGATTCCCTATTCTTTGAAGCCAATCGTCTCATACACGGATAACAACTCATTCACGAACTTTCACTAGCATAATTATATCCTATCAGAAATAACTTTATCACGTACCCATTTGCTGTGGAATCATGCGGAATTTCGACTCCCAATCCATAAACCTAGACTTGAAGTGTCACTTCAGATTTGTAATCCCCGTGGCTTATTAGTCCTTCCTAGACCTTGTGGTTTCCGTTGAACGTATACTTGAAAACAACGAACGTGCACTTTAGTCTAGTGTCATTTAAAAAGCAAATACCTATACGTGTATAGTGAATGTGAGTAATCTAAGAGACATAAGAATATGTCCGTCATACATGCTACAGTTCATTCAACGCTGTTTCGAATTCGGTCCGACCCATAATACACCTGCTTGAAATGATACGCATGAATGCATCAATCAGGTCGACTAACGTACTTCTTGAGCAAAGAGCAGGACAAATGGAACTGCGATAGTGTGATATTTAAGAGTATTTGAATTGTGGTATGTACCAGTAATCCCAGAAACAACGCAGTTTAATCAAGACGTCTTAGATGAACACGAACGGGTGTATTGTATTTGGAATTGAAAATGAAGCAGTCATTAATACAAAAGAATTATTGGTTCATTCAAACACCACATCCGCCACAGCTGAAATGGTAGTCTAATTGTCTGTGATCAATCGTACATCTTTTTCTTAAGTTCATCCTGTGACTGTCCGACAGTGTATTGGATACAGATTCTGTATTATCTAGAATGTACTCGTTAGTGTTAGAATTAACATCCGAAATTGGAACAGACTCACCTGATTCCCGGAATCGTATGCAATCACCATGTCGGCTGTGTAGTGAAACCGCTGATATTTAGAATTCGCATCATAGACTTTCCAACACAATCCCCTCCCACGAAATAATGTTCGGTCCTTACGTCTCAATGTTATAACCAATTTGACGTTCTTAATTTGTCTTGTCTTCTTATATCTCAATTTGATTATTATGTGTGAGTATTTGGGGAAACACACTGACACGTGATTTGAGGCATTCCATCATGTGACTTTGACTTACATGAAAATTATGATGCATATTCTTTTTGTTACTCATATTACAATACACAGATAAATATGCATTGATATGTGTAATCAACACATGTGACTCATCTAGGCTTGATTCACCTGCGAAACAATCAAATGGGAAACATGCGCCTCCCTCATACTCATTAGGATAACCTTGGACTTGATTTGGATTTTCTGCCTGTGCAAACTGGTTCTCTGATTGCTTCGAAAAAACTTGCTATTCCCTCTGATTCATCATACCACTGACTTGGGATTTTACTCAACACACATTGGTTTGGAGAATATCCAACATCTGAAACGATAACATCAGAAATGTGACTAGAATCCGACTCGTTCGGAACATATTTGTCACATTCATTAGGAATATCACTAGAGATATATCCATTGTGACGACGAATAGCATTTGATATGACTTCAGAATTTGCTTTTTCTGAAATATTTTCACATTTATTAAGGGTTTTATTAGAGAATAATGGATTATTAGAGAAATCAGCATCTACCAAAACGGAATCCTCCTCAGCTGGAAGTTGGTTTGTTCTCTCCCACAGTAGGCTGTTGTTGATGGTATCCGTTCAACAGATATTGAGTATCTTGTGTAGACAACTGTTTATAAATGCCCGTACGCTTTTTTGATGACGGTTGTAGTAGTTTCAAAGTTTTATCTCCTTACAGTAGGACTTTCTTGACGTTCGTAATGAAGATTCTGACTTTGATATTGGTTAACAGTTGTTTTGAGTCCCATACGGTCTTCAACTGTTGGAATGAGTGCATTTTTTTGTCAACCCTCGCCCTTACGTCCGCACATGATCCTACTTCTTCATCGATGGTGATTCCCAGGTACGTGAATGATTCCACACCTTCCAGCGTTTCTCCATCAAGTGTGATTGAGTTGGTATTCGCTGTGTTGTACTTGAGACCTACAGCAACAGAAGCTGCTGTTCCACTGTTTGTCGTGACCTGCATTTACTGGTGTGTATGGCACAGAATGGTCAGGTCCTTTGTGACTGGGTTAGTGTTCCTTGTAATGTATTTGAGGATCTTACTTTTTCCCTTGTGTATGTTGAGGTCCACTGATGCAGCGACTTCAGTCACAATGCTTGTCTTGGCCTGCATTTGTTGGTGTGTATGAGCTAGAAAGGTCAGGTTGTTCGTGAATTCCAAATGGTCTATCTGCATCCAAGCTGTCCATTGTATTCCGTGCCTCTCTTCAGACGCCGAGGTCTTTATAATCTAGTCAGCCACAAGAAGAAAGAGGAAGGAGGAGAGTAAGAAGCCTTGTCTGACTCCGGTCCTTACGGGAAATTTATCTATCAGCTGTCATCCCTACACTACTATGCACTATAGTCCGTTGTATAAATTCCGTATGATGTTCACGATCTTCTCAGGTAAACCATAGTGTCGAAGAAGTATCCATAATGTTCTCCTATCCACACTGTCAAACGTCTTCGCATAGCCAGTAAAATTTTTGTATAGTGACGACTTCCATTCAATCGACTGTTCAACAATGATCCGCAGCTTCCCTATTTGGTTTGTGCACGACCGATCTTTATGGAATCGGGTCTGTTGATCTCGAAGTTGCGTTTCTACCGAACCTTTCATCCAATTCAGCAACACACTATTGGATACATTTCCCGGTACTGACAGTAGTGCGATGCATATGTAGTTCTCACATTAGCTCAGATCTCCTTTCTTTGGTATCTTGATGAAGTGTTCTTTCCAGTTTGTCAGAGGCACATGTTCTCCCTCCCAAATCCTCCTGAATAGAACATGGAGCATGTTCGCAGTTACTTAAAAGTCTGACTTCAGTGTTTCAGCCGGTATATTGTCAAGTCCTGTTGCTTTCCCACTCTTGATTTGTCTGACGGCCATCTTGATTTCTTCGATCGTTGGTGGAGTGATATTTATAGGAAGGTCTGTAGGTGCTGCTTCGATGTCAGGTGGGTTCAGTAGAGCTGGCTGATTCAACAGTCGCTCAAAGTTTTCTGCCCATCTGTTCCTCTGTTCTTGAATCACGGTGATGGTCTTACCTTCTTTTTCCTTGACCGGTCTCTCTGATTTATTATATATCCCTGATAGTTTCTTCGGTGTGTCATATACCTGTCTCATATTTCCTTCTCTTGAGGCTTCTTCGCTGTCATGGCTAGCTCTTCTACATATTTCTGCTTGTCGACTTTATTGCCCCTCTTCATTTGCCTGTTTGCTTTTGTGTATTCAGCTCGCTGAAATCAGATGGTTTTATCTCACCACCATAGACAGCAACCAAGAAAACGCCAATGGAATACGGAGCTACAAGACTACCTAGGATGGACTACATTTGTTGCTTCAAGCCTTTAGACACCGACAGGTCATAATAGCTGAATTGTTATTTGAGTTCGCCGAAATTGATCTTGAGGAGTCAAATATCTGAAATTCTCGGAGAATCCTATTTCACTCCAATGCGGTAGAATACTCCTGCGTCCAGAACTGTAGGTTGTTTATTGTGGCGACTACACAGAGCACTTCTGATGGACGTAGGGAGTTTGGAAATAACCATCCCATAAGGGCCAAGAATTTCGTTTGTCTTCCAAACAACTACTACACCTCCATCATACCAACGACAATTCTATCAAGTTTTTCTTTCATTAGCAGATGCATAGGTGGCGAGATCTCTGAACTCAATGTGGTTTATTAAAGAAAGAAACAGTACTGATGGCTGCTGTAAGTGTACGGTGACTGTAACTACACAAGGGAAGGGCAGGAATGAGTGCACATTTGCATAGCTATAGCGTTCCCTAAATCATTTGGATGTATGGTATTGCAGGTCTGTACTTTGGCAACTGTCACGTCGTAGTTATTCACAAACTTACCAACTTCTTCAACCTTCTGAAAAATGTCGACCGGTGGCAGCCCATTAAGTTTGGCACTCTGTTACTTTCTATTATCTCCAACATTATTAGTCTAAAAGAAACAGTTAGCTATAGTAGGCTGGACCAATACAGTAATCGAAGTTTATGACAATAACAGTTCACATGTATGGGGGTAAGGTTTTCAAGAATGTGACGTGGAACAAAAGCTTGTTTGTTTCTTACATTTATGGCTTACTAAAACAAGGCCAAAAAGTTTACACTGGAATGAGTAGTAAACTTTATTATCATATTATGAAAAGTCACTTGCTGTAATTATTCCTTGAAGGACTTAGAAATTACCGTTAATAATAAATTCTTGTTCACACGAATGTGCAACACCCATATCGAGGTTTTCCCCAGAATTTCCACTGACTAGGGAAATCACCGATATACTCCGTGTTTTTCCCGAAAATCGGGAGATTGGAATGTTTTTTCAGGAAAAATATAACAACAACAACCAATCTGAGGTTTACGCAAACAAAGTTGAAGAACACAGTCCACGTTGTTAGCAACGAACTTGTGAACTTTCAGAGCTAAACAGTCTATGGAAATATGCGAACACATGAGAACCATTCTAGCCGACGCACATGCAACTGACCTTAAGCACTTGAAATATGGAATACCTGTTGTCATTTGGTCCGTTCAAGGTCGTTGGACAGAAGCGCGGTCCTGTTTGGGAGTCCATTTCGTCCACCTCATACATTCTGATTAAGTAACCAGTAATTATGGTCCTGCACTTTAAGTGTGAACTTGTTCAGCCTCCTTATTTTATTTACATGGGAGAAGATAAACATGAAAATGATGAGCTTATTCGTTGGGGATGGCCAGAGGACGTTTGGTTTCATGTAGATGCTCTATCATCTGCTCATGTTTACCTACGACTGAAGGAAGGGGAAACTTTAGATGATGTCCCCGCTGCCGTTATACAGGACTGTGCACAACTAGTCAAGGAAAACAGCATCCAAGTTAGTTCAGATTTCTTTTCGGTGCACAGAGGATGCTTTCGCATTTTATATCGTGAAACATGAAATTTTTTAACGGTCACCATAGTTTTCAAATCGTTTCTGGAACTGATTTGCCTTCAAAAACAAGGTTGTTTCATATCTCACCTCAAAAAATTCGGCACTGTGTACCAATTCTTTAATTCCTCATTTGATCGGACTACTAGATTTCATTTCAGCACCCTTCGTTTGTCCTTACTTCATTTCCATAGTTCAGCTTAGTGAAGTGAAATCATTGCGGATTTCGGTTTTTGCTCATTCTTTATTCAGGTTTCTGGCCTAGTTACCTTTTATGACGATAATCTGATGTTTTACGTAACAAGTATATCTTCGTGAGGTCGTGTATTATAAACACGTATATTGAATTATGTCAAATATTTAAAGCATCTTCGTCTAGTCAGTCCTAATGCCCCTCAGATTTCATAGCAAAGACTCTATTCTTATTTTCAAATACCAAAAGATAATTAAAATAACTCAGTGTCATTGAATAAGGAAAAGAGGATTCAGCGAAGAAAATTTTTCGATGAAATCATTTACTTAAGCTGTACATTCGTATATATAGTTATATGGCCCTAATTCCCTTGATGGGTATGTTTCTGGTTGTCGTTTTTTGTTTTTTTTCTGCACTTTTATTTGATTATTATCGATTTGTTTTTTAAATTACTGTTTTCGATTTCAAACTCTAATCAGTTATTATTATTATTATTACCTTATACAAGTTTTCCTGACTATTATTCAATCTATTACTATGACCTTTGTGTTTGTCGCTTTTTTCATATCTGTCAATTGGACTATCTGACCCACAAATTAATTTCTTCCTTACCCCTTGATTAGTACGTAATCTCATTTGTTATTTATTGTCGAATCAATTTATAATGCAATCTTTCCTAGCCTCCTGTAGACATATATTTCCTATATAACTAAATGTATACGAATGTACAGCTTAAGTAAATGATTTCGTCGAAAAGAAAATTTTCGCTGAATTCTCTTTTTCGTAATACTTAAAGAATAACAAACGCATAGTTCGTCACTGCTCATACTTTTGTCCACCACCAAGTGTGATATTTATTTCTATGACCTGGCATGTCCGATTATTGCGTACCCCCTTTTTGGTTATAGTGGTAGTCAAGATGTAGTACAAATATCCCGCTAAAGATAAGCCCTTACGTAAAAAGTAAGGCAATGACAGCCGTCTAATTAAAAATATGCGGACCATTAAAGCAAGACAGCTGTTATTAACCGTTATTAGCTTATTGCTACGCTTGTTTCGCGCCCTATCACTCAAGTTTTAATTCCGAAAATTCTTAATTTAGTCATTTCATTAAGAAATACAACTTAGCATAGTCTATTCTTGGTACTAAGTCTCACATTATACACTAAGAGATGAAATAAGATGTCTATACTTAGGCCTATAACAGTGGTGTCAGTACGCCTGTCGTTGAAGATTAAGAATATCATCAAACTTATGATTGTACTAGTGTGTCTGAGATAAGATTGACAGTAAAGGACAACAAACGTTCATAGATATTTCATCACATGCTTCCAAGGTTTTATGTACACCTGATGCGACTACGCAATAAACGTTTACTTTGGACGTTGGGTTTTAGACAGTGGAAGACACCAACTGAAGCTGTAGATTGTAAGGTTGTAGTTCGTTAAAATATATTGAGTGTATGCTATATATCGTCCTTAATTTTATGACTACCCTGTCTCCAAGAAACAGTTTACGACCCAAATCTAATGTATTAATCAGAAGTTGCTACGTTCAATATCAGGACAGTAAGCGAACAACCGAAGATAAAGAAAAATAATGCAGACGACATGGAAAAATTGAAAAACTAAGAATCTGGTGAGACTGCAGAACAAAAGTATACTATATTAAACCTTCAGAAAGAAGTAAAGGATGCACGACTGATTTTAAAAATTATCGTTTAAAATCTACGACCAGTCGTTGTTGTTACTTCGCCGTTTTAACCAGGAAACTGTCTTATATAGCTTAGACAGATGGTGGATGACTGAATTAACTCCATGCCTTATTCTGCCGATCTTTAGTTTTCCAATCTATTACAACCCATATTTGAAGATAAAACCATAATATATCAGTGTACATTACGGACGCTCTTGTATTTGCAATAAATCTAGATCAGTTGCAAACGAATTATTTCAGAAAGTCATCTACGGCTTGCTAGGTTTATTTAACTTCCTAGAAGAAGGCTAGGAATGATTTTCTTCTGTGGTTCTCTTCGAACTATCCTTTCTCAGATCATTTACTGTTACAATGCGATTCTACAAAGTGGATGAGCATGGTTTGAAAAAATGTAGTTCTACCATATTAAAGATAAACCATTTTAAATACTCAACCTAAATGTGATACTGACTCATCTGTTTATTTCTCCTAGGCTTAGTGTGTATACTATCAAGAAATGTCCCGAGTATTAATTTTTCATCAAGACGGATATATCGTCATTTAAAAGTATTAGAAGCGTAGCTGTTCTTTCTGATGACTATTTTCTGCCTATATTACAATTTTTAACATGTACTTTTATAGGGTTGCAAACTTAACGATGTCACTGTTGTATATACCAAATGGGAGAACCTGAAAAAAACCAATGATATGGATGCTGGCCAAGTCTCCTTTCACAATAATAAAGCAGTTCAAAAGATCGTAGTTGAAAAACGCAATGGAGATGTAATAAAACGACTCAATAAAACAAAAGAGCAATGCCAACATCCTGATTTAAGAGGTGAGAGAGAGGAGCGAGATACTCGCATTAAAAACAAAGAAAAAGCTGCTCTGGCTGCTAAGAAAAAGTCAGAACTTGAGGCACAGAAAGTCCGTGCAGCGGAAGCAGAAAAAAGATCCTACGATCGTCTGTTTGTTGAGAGTAAGATGAGAACAAATGAAGATGGCTATGATTCGGATGATTTTATGTAAAAAAGAAATATGAGTACCTCCCTACATCTAAAGGTGTCTCATCTCTTAACTTTATTTCCTACTTATCGGTTACTTTTTCTGAATTGTTGATCGTTTCATCTGTAATAAAAACCATTTTGGTTTACTTGTATATATTATAATGTAAATTTTCTTTGCGATTCTATGTTTGATGAGACTGCTCCGGATGCTAACTTTCCATACATAAACGATATAATTGAGATTATGGACCAATCAGTGTTAGATCACGATTGAAAACCTGAAAGCATTTCTGAAGAGTCTTTAACTAGGATAAAACGGTCGTCCAGTGCTTCCACGCTTCATTGACGGTCTAACATTGATCGGTTTATGATCTCAATTGAAACTCAACCATCTCCACAACCCTATTCTAATAAACAATATAATTTAATGGTCTGAACATCCGCGCGCTATTTTTTAAAGGGTTGATTTGAAGTATGAAATATTTTGCTTTTTTACTTAAAATAGCATTTCGCAGAGGGCAATTTTGGGTCAGTCATAGACAATATAAACCCTAGCAAAAATGCGTACAAGTCTGATTAATGACATGCTCAGTTTCGTATTAGAAGCTTTTGTACTTCCTCTATTTATAAATGTGGAATGGTCAGTATTACCAAACATACATTGGACTCTAATTTAAAAGCAATAAAAAGACTCAGCTTTACCTTATAAATAGGGGAACTGCAGTTCATGTGCTTGTCGACAGCTGTAGATAAGTTTAAATGTAATCTCAGAATGATGCCAATGGAATAATTGTGATAACAGTTAATAGTTTTGGCTTGCTTAAAAGCATGCTCCACTGCCCTTTTTTTAACTTGGGACTACACTACGCCTTACAAATATTGCCCCCAAATGCCCTGGTACTGTCAAAAGTGGGGAGAGTCCACTCTCCCTCTCGAAGTGCTCTCACATGGTCGTGAAAGTCCTACTCACTGCCTTCTCGTAGCGGGCATATTGTTTACAAAATTGAGAGGACGAAAAGCGAATGTCCGGCGCTTTAACCGGGTTGGTGGACACGGAAAGTCCACCTACGGGAGTTGGGAAACCCTGATTCCAAACCAATGGTGCACATGGGCTCCAGGATCATGAGGGAACAAATGGTGTATGAGCCTATTAATGGTCAACGGATACGATGGGATTGCACCTCCTGACGTTGCTCCACTGCCTTGTGGATTAGACCTTAAGGTCGGAGGCTCCGAGTGTGGCCTCCTTAGAAAACTACCTGCTTCGGTCTGGGCACCCAGGCAGTATTACAGCTCACATACAGATTAAGTGACTTGTGTGGTGCATATGTATCCGATGCTCCTTTGTACCAATATTTATATGTCCAAGTGAATAAAAACTTACAAATACTCTTTTTTATGCAACTAGGTTGTATAGTTTCGAATTTGTCTGTAAGCAAGACGAGCCCTAATCGGGTGTGATGCAAGTAGATCTCCGACGTACCTGTGAAAATAAGCTTGGATTTAGGGGTCGTGATGACCTGATAAACATGGCATTGGTTGGACAACATAAATATTTAGTCCTTATAACCCTGTAAATGAATCATACCACTTGGAATTCATATAGCTTAGTTTTGCACTCTGAATCCTCATGACCCTTAACCGTAGTCTCTTTAAAGCACTACATTTTGTAGGAAAAATGATAGGATTTCGCACAGTGGGTACTTTAAGGTCCTTTTATCTTAGATTATAAAAATTCGACTGTATGAGTAATGAAAGTTTCTGATAATGCTTTGCATTCACTTGCGTTATATCACATACACCGTGCTACGTAAAGCCTATGCCAAATAAATGTAGACTTTGAAGTCTAACATTACAACCATGTTTCACATATGTATAATAATTACAGAATAGGTCATTTTTGATAAATACTTAGATTATTGGATAACATCTACCACCAAGCTTGTTATCCCTAAACTCCTGGAAGCTCTATCATTACTAGTGCTTTGACCACCGTTAACCTATACTACAGAAAATAGGAACGATTCTCTAGTCTATGTAGACTCGTCTATTGATTTATCAATATGGTTTACTTTATAAGTTGTGACCCAGACTTTGGTCTATATGAATCCGTTGTCATCGGGGCGCAGGCCAGCTAAGTAGATTCTTGGCTGTCAAGCAGTCTCCATTAATGTCTTATCATTGTTCAGTATAGGAAGTTGAAAACTAGGTTCGTCTATTCTAGAAGGTAAAATTTGAATTGTCCTAGTTGCTCAGTATTCTTTTGCTGGTCATCATTTGATAGTTTCCGACTTGTGGTCGGTACCATAAGATGTAGCTAGAACTATAACCTAAAAACAAATAAACCCCATTTCACATGTGGGCGGTTCATCGATATTATTCCAAATATCATAAATTTATCCATTATTTTTTGGTATTCTGTCAATGAAAATACTCCAGGGTCATTACCACGTGCAGATACGTTTAGAAATCTAATGCACGTTGTATAAACAACGGAATAACCGTACTGACTTCTGTTCAGATGAAACTTCCGGTTTCATGGATAAGTATGCTAGCCAGCTTATCTGTTTTGTATTGCTTCACGGATGCGTAACATGACCTACAAAGGCATCAGTCATACCTAAGTTTCTAATATTTTATCGAAAAATGCCGTCAAAAATACGCCTGCCTATGGTGGGATCACTAAGTGAGTAGCGCTTAGGGCATATGAAAATGGCGCATCAGTTAACGATGGTGTTGATCGACTTGGGTGGTTGGGATGTGTCGTATGTACTAAGCTACTGCTTATTCCCAGACATTTAGTTGGCTTGGAAGATGTATGAAGGGAATCAGATCAAGACAACATAAATCCATGAATTCGTCGACTGTGGTTAAGTTGTATCAAGTGCCAACTTCCTGATTGGAGTCTGTGGCAAAGCGGTAACTGGTGGTTGAAGACCTTTAGTAATATGGGTCAAAACTAGACGCAGTGAGGCGGATTCGTTCAATTTTTGTTTTCATATCTTGGATTTAAGAGTCCTTTCGTCTTTATTTATCCTTTTCCTACTAGGTATTTGATTTAAAGTCTTATGCTACTGTCAATATTCTGAATCCAACTCTTGTTTACTGTTGAACTACAACATATGAATCGATTCCGGCGTTTTTTGTTACCTTACGTTTCACTCTAAACCAAATGACCAGCAATGTACGGGGATAAATCGGTTGTTCGATATATATATATATATATGCCCCATCAAATTGAAACTTAGGGAAGAGTTAAGAAGACTGTATTGCGACTGGTGAAGTTGGAAAAGTAAGCCCTAGTAGTTATACCTATATTGAAGTGTTTCTGGTCAGCAGTAAGAACTACAGGTTGTCGCACGTTCGTTATTCAATGTCAGAAGTGCGTCCAAGACAAATTCAGGTGGCTAGCGTACCAAAAGGATGGTGTCTATACCTCGCAATCTTTGATTTTTATATTTTAGTCCTTACAAGAGAAACTTAGCTAAATATTTGAGGCATTATTTCTGACAACTAAACCAATAGGGAATTCTAATTCGAATATATTTTCTGAAGACCACTCATCTCTAATGTAAAAGGTGTGTTTGACATTAATGTATTGGTTCAATGAATTAAGAAATTGATTCCCAACCTTCGCCATAAGTCATTATCCTAACACTTGAGAAGTATTCTCAGTACTGCCAAAGTTTAGCTGTTTTAAATTTCTTCTGGTTTGGCAATCGAAATTCATTTAACAGCTGTTTCTATGTGAAATAAAGAGGAATGTAAGTTACAAGCGCTCTCTCCATCATTTCGAACGGTAATCAGTGGAATCTCTCATCTTTTAATTGCCACTGCTTCTAGCCTCCAGTCCTTTTTTACTCCCTTATCATCTTCAAGTTTTGCCACCTTAAAAAAGTGTTTTGATGACTACGTCACATACAGTATTATCAAAAGAAACATTGTTCTTTTGAGAGTAAAAGAGTATATTTGGTTAAGCATCAGTAAACAGTTTACGCCGTTTGCTAGCACTAAGGTCAACGGGAACTGAAGTTTTTTTAGATTTTCTAACACCAGATTTTATTCGTTCAAAACCACGTTTTCGATGCCCGGTCAGAGCAGTTCGTATGGTAGATCCAGGTCGTAAATTCTCCAGTTCAGAAGACTTGCCAACATGAACTCGTCCTATTCGGCTACCGAAAACATCGACAGATTTATTTTTAGGCGTTTTGTCACCTTTCATAACTTCAGGGGGTACACGGTGAGCTCGTTTCCATTTGTCCTGCAACGAGTAATCAATAAAAGTCGGTATATGATCAGAAGAAATAAGAAAATATTAGATTGTAATTTATGTTGCCATGGTGTATAAATAGCGGTGAAAAGTCGAAATATAATGTACGATTGAAAACATAATGGGAGTTAGGTTTCATATATAACATACGGTGATTTTGATGAATACATACCTATTTGTATTAAGGGATTATTTATATGCTTTCCCAAGAGAGCTGGGAATTTATTTCCCAATACAGAAAAGTCGAGTACGATATGAACATTCAGTGTGAAACCTATTTATGATAATAAGGCTGCATGATTAAACAAGATATTAGACCTCGAAAGGTATGATAATCTGGAATATTGGTGACATTTTAGAATCTAACTTTAACTAGAATAGCTGAAAACACAATACAAATTCATCACTTATTCGCCGTATGCACACAACCCAGTCAAATACGACAAATTTGTTATAGATCCAGATGCCCGTCATATTTCGGTTACGACTGTGTCATACTGTAACCTGTATGACGTTTTTTCCTATTTATGATAATAAATTACATTAACAGTAATCACTAGCTCAAATGAACTATAGCAAACCTTGATTGGGTTTGAAAACTCCAATAGTTCACGACAAACGAGAATATGTATCGAATAGTTAGTGCAGTAGCCATTACCAAAAGTATATCAACCTAAAAACTAGTAATATTTGTCATCTTGGAGTATAAAAAATATATCTCAAACTGGACCTTACTCCTTGGGTGCTGATAAACAGATACGCGAAGTTTCCCATTTAATCCTGTACCAATTAAAAAAAGATTTAAGTGGGGATGCGTAAAACATGCTTCACGATCAACCTAGATTAACTTGTGGTATTGACAGTAAATGTGACTAATCATTAAGTGTAGACAAACAGGCACGCAACTTACTAACTATTAAGTATATGATTTCCTTCACTTGCTACGAGTGACTGTTTGTAATTATGCGGGATAAAGTATCGTCTGGTATTACTCTGGTTTTCTACTTTTGTTTTTGAATCAAGTATCTGATATAACGTGATATGATTTATGTAAAGCGGATCGTTCGAGTATCCAATCTAGCGGTAGTGTAAATTTAGCCACCCAGTCTAGTCTTATCATCGTACTAGAGTAGTATACCTTAGAGAGAAAAATATTCTAATTCATCCGTCATATCAATCTTATTATAATTCCATCATATGGTGAAGTGCTCTCAAGACTACGTTAGACTTGACATAATATCTCATTTAAAGTCACAAAACAGCACAGTAGTACATGAACAAATAACCATGATGGCGCCGTGCACCTTCAAAACATTAAAGGAGTTTGACGGACAGAAAAAAAAAACAGTAAAATGCTGATTTATGTCATTACACATCACAATGTCACGGTAAGATCAAATTAGATGTTGCAGTCACTGAAATAAATGATGCTAACGAAGGAAAAACCGACAATGACGACTGAAGTGAGAATGGAAGGTACAGCATATTATTATGTTTAAGAATTGGAGGGAGGTTCACGTTTATGTCACAACTCGACCAAAGATTGGAGACCATATGGAGTGGCCTCTCTTGCACTTTTTTTCTGATCTTTTGCGTTAGCTTGAACAAGAACCAAGGAAGACAATAACGGGTGACGCTCGTTGAAAATACTGTAATTAGCTTGAAGCACGAGAAAGAGCACTAAGTTTTGATGGGTTGATTTTAGACATTTTTTGGGACGCTTGTTTGGGTACTGGTTGAATGAGTAGTCCCAGATTATAAGGACAGGAATCTTGTTGTAACTGCAATATCTTAGTTTCCATATTCACTAACTAATCCAGTACAAACAGATTAATAAAGGGCCTATTCAATAGGACCAATCGTATATTCACTGTCTATATTATTGATGGATATGCAAAGCTCTTAATTCAAATACTGATGAACTGTGGTTACTCATTGACTTTTATAAACTGTTGGATAGGTAGCAATATGATAAGACCTACAATGTTTACGGCACCTAAAGACCGAGTCTATATTAATTTACTATTCAGAGATGATTCAAATGATCTTATATTGAAACGTAGACTTAAATTGGCTTATAAGTGGAACATTACATTTTACGTAGCCAGACATTATGTTCGAAAAGTCAAGGTCTATGTTTCACCCAGAACCCAAACAGCCTGTAAGCGATTGTGTTACATTGTATTACGCCTATCCATTTAAATTTATGCGCGGAAATACGTACATAGGGAGGAGCAATCGTGGGCAGCAAGTAAGGACGGCTGAACACATACCTAAATGGCTTCAAAAACAAATGAATTCCAATATTCAAATAAGATCACATGATAGACAAATATCTTTCACCAGCGCGAAACATTTGGTTAAGATTGGTCATAAGGTTGGAACCAAGTTAGCTGTTACAGTTTTGTACAGACGCTTACTATGACGTATACTAAGTTTTATTGAGGTATTGGCTATACGAAGACTGAAAACCCTTTTGTAGATTATCAATGACAAAGTTGGATTTGATAGTTTCAAGTAAATTAAGCATTGAGTAGAAAGTTGATAACAGATATGTATTTTGTTATATATCAGTGAGTTGAAAATTGTATTCGTGACGTTTAGCGACCTAATATAAACCACTTCTTCAGCATAAATAAATAACCGGATTAGATAATTAGATGTGCACCATTGGTTTGGAATCAAGGTTTCCCAACTCCCGTAGGTGGACTTTCCGTGTCCACCAACCCGGTTAAAGCGCCGGACATTCGCTTTTCGTCCTCTCAATTTTGTAAACAATATGCCCGCTACGAGAAGGCAGTGAGTAGGACTTTCACGACCATGTGAGAGCACTTCGAGAGGGAGAGTGGACTCTCCCCACTTTTGACAGTACCAGGACATTTGGAGGCTCCCTAGACCAGCGGACGCCTTGGACTGGAACCTAGAACCTTATGGTTGTAAATTGATCTTCTTGACCATTAAACCACTGCTTAGAAGTCTGCGGCGATCATAGATATTTCAAGATTGTAATAGTCTATGATTTGACGGAGCTATCTGTTATTACTATTTGTCAACCGTAATTGTTTTTCAAATGTTTTTAGTGACCATATCACCTATTTCTGCCGGTTGTTGAACCCAGTTAATAGGTTAATTAAGTCACTGCTATTTAATTTAAGTTGCAAAACGTTTTCTTTAGATCACTATTTTTACCTGTGAGTTCTAGAGTATTGAGGAATTGCGTTATTTAAACTACTGCAGCCTGTCAGCGTAGCAGTATCCAGCATTATCTTTTATTATATAGAAGTCTGTCATTAATAATCAACGTAGAGCTCAACGCAAGTATGGGTTAGTTTATGTTGCCATGTTGAACCAGCACAAGATAAAATTAACCGGATAAATAGCCAAGGATTTAAAATAATAATATCAACAATGGCAAAAAATATTTGGCAATGAAAATTTCGTAGTAGTGTGGTTTGTCGGATTTGTCAGATAGCAAGTTCACACTAGTCGTTAAGCCCTGACCGTGGCTGATACCTTGACGTGGTGGTCGGGCTTGCCTATCGTGATGATCCAACCGAGCTATACTGGCTGGAACAATTGTTCCTCAAGGTTCCACCATGGCAGACAGGTCGGTTGAAGAGCGGTAAGACTAAAAGCAGCAAACCCAAGGTCTGAGGGCGAAGTCGTACTGATGACTTTACAGAGGTATGACGGCAGTAAGGTGTTTCCTCCAAACAACCAGCACAAAAGTGATGCTGCCTTCCCACAAAGAGGGATGGGATTAGAAAAGGTCGACCTTAAAATGCACACCTCGCCTTATCCCACGGATTCCTGTCTCCGGCGATAAGGTCTCAACAAGTACGGAGCTAACACGAAAACTGCTCACAAAAGGTCATGTGTGACCGACCTCAAGCAGTTTTCCCTTTGGCACTTCGGTCGCGTTCTCAGATCACTAAGACCACCTTTAACACAATTTCCTTTTCAGGTACTTCTAGAAGAACCCTTCCACGGTGTGGGCAACCGGGAAGTGATAATCGCCCTCATACCTCTAACAATACTCAAGATCACTGTATTCATAATCAACCTCCCTCTTCAATTCCTACTATTCCTTCTACCTCGACTTTCAACACTAAACTTCCTCTTTTGACTTCCTCCTCAAGTGTCACCATGGCCAACGATTCTAGTGCGCAAAACACTGTCCCAGGTCTACTGAAACCTCGCCTCAAACAATACATTAGAGCCTTCAACGTACACACCCTATGTCAAATCGGCCAGCAGGCCTCCTTGGCTAAAACCCTAGAATCTCGTACCATTGATGTATGCTGTGTCTCCGAAACACTCATACAGGGTCCTAGTGTGACTATTCACTTGACTTCACTTCGCCAAAACGGAGAGCCGACAAGATACACCCTCCGTTTATCTGGCGACCCGATGGCTAGTTCTCGTGGACTTGCAGGTGTAGGCATAGCACTTAGTACGAGAGCAGAACAAGCACTATTAGAGTGGGTCCCCGTTAACAGTCACCTATGTGCTGTTTAACTAAATGGCTCCGTAAAAGCTCGGAAGGATAGGGACACATGTCGTCGCCTTCTCGTCGTTTCTGCCTACGCTTCCAGCCCGCATGAAGTGAAAGATGACTTTTACAGAAAGCTCTCTGAACTTCTTCAAAAAGCTAGACGCTCAGACATAATACTTGTTGCAGGTGACTTTAATGCCCAAGTAGGTAGCTGAAACCAAACAGAAAGACATTTAGGTGGGTACTTTAGTATTCCGGCTCAGCGAACAGACAATGGTTATCGTCCGTTGCAACTGTGCTCAAACAATTATTTATTTTTAGCAAACACTAAGGAGAGAAATCGTCTAACACGGCGACCCCCTGCACCAAACCAACGATGGACTCAAATAGACCATATTGCCATCAGTCATCGTTGGAGAGGCTCGATAGAAGACTGTCGCTCGTTCTGGAATACATTTTTGGACTCTGATCATGCTTTGATCGGAGTACGCATTTGTTTGCTCCTCACCGGACGCAGAAAAACCACATTAAGAAGACCCATTAGAATTGAACTTGGTGACGGGAAAGTCAAAAGTAAGTTCCAGGAACAACTGAGGTCACACTCAGGCAGTTCTATAAACGAGGCTGACCCAGATATTACTTGGAAAGATATACGAACAGCTTTGGAAACAACAGTAACATCTATTAGTGATTTGAACCAAAAAGTCACGAAAAACCAATGGATTTCTGCTAAGTCTATTGCAGTGATAAATTCTCGTAAACGTATTCCATCTGGCTCTGAATACGATAAAGAGCGAAAAAAGTCACATCTAGGTTAACCAAAAGTCTAAGGAACGACCGTAAGAAGTGGTAGGCAATGAAATCAAAAGAGATGGAAAAGACAACGGCTGTAGGTAACACAAGACAGCTTTTCAGACCAATAAAAGACACAGGACAATCAGGACACGGGAAATCAAGTGTAAATGAAACGATCTCAGAAAAAGACGGCGCTCTTATCTGCTCTCAGCCCAGACGTTGAGAGAGATGGGCGGAACACTTTAAGGAGCAGTTCAGCTTGTATTCAGCTACTCTACAGTCACCCACCATTCCCAAACAGCCTTAATAAAACATTGAAGTAGGTCCCCCAACTCTAGCTGAAGTTCAAAAGGCTATAGCTAATCTGAAACGAGAAAGAGCAGCTGGTCCTGATGGGTTGGCTCCAGATGTCTTTAAGGATGCTGGTCTAGTTTTAGCGATTAAGCTGACTAATATTTTAGCTGGGAGTTGGACGTAATCCCATCAGACTGGTCACAATCACTGATTGTCCCAATTTATAAAATGGGGTCAAAATCATCTTGTGATAACCATAGAGAGATTAGTTTGACTAATATAGCATCTAAAATACTAGCCTCAATAATTATCGGGAGCCTAACTAAGACTCGTGAACTGCAAACACGAGAAAATCAGGCTGGCTTCAGACCTGGTCGTGGCTGTATCGACCACATATTCACTATTCGTCAGGGTTTAGAACACAAGCATGTTTATTGGCGTCCGACAATGTTGGTCTTTCTTGATTTGAAAGAAGCATTTGACTTTGTAGACCGAGGGGTTCTGTGGCAGTGTCTGTCATTGGAATGTGTACTTCAGAAGTACATAAACCTTGTGAAGGCTCTTTACTCGAACGGTATCAGTCGAGTCAGAGCTTATGGCGAACTGTCATCTGACTTTACAACCTTAAGTGGTATCTGTCGAGGTTGTCCACTACCTCTATTTCTGTTTGATTTCATCACATACCTACTACTGGAAATAACCTCGTCGACTGAATTTCTGTTCATTGATCTCTTACCAGGAGGTCCACTTATCGACATAGAAAACTCAGATAACATAGTCTTGTTTGGTGAAGATGCTGATAAAATGCAGTCTACCGATAGCACTGAGAAACAATGCCAGGATGTTTGGGATGCGTTTCTCCTTCTCTAAATGCAAGTTGTTGCTTCAGGAATTGGACTGCGTCAACACCTGAACTAAGGATAGGGAGTAAATTAGTCGAACGCGTCGATAACTTCACTTATCTTAGAAGTTTCATCAGCCCTAATGGGTTGGTGTCTGACGAGATCTCAGCACGGATTCAAAAAGCTCGTTTGGCTTTTGCCAACTTACATCACCTATGGCGAAGACGAGATATCCGTCTATCAATTGAGGGACGAGTATACTGCGCAGCAGTTCGTTCTGTTCTACTTTACGGCTGCAAAACGTGGCCATTAAGCGAAGATACTCGTAAGCTACTAGTATTTGATTACAGATATCTTAGAAATATTGCCAGCATCTTCTGGGGTCACCAGTTAAGTCATAGTGAGGTTAGACACATGGTATTAAGGAATGATGGTAAATCAGTTGATGAGGTTGTGAATCTTCATCGGCTGAGATGGTTGGGCCACGTGTTACATATGCCTGAACACCGACTACCATGGCTCACAATGCTGACTAGTGTTGGGGATGGTTGGGAGAAAATTAGGGACGGCTAAACCAAAACGTGACATTAGTGCTTGAAGTCACTAACTTCTAAACTGAGCCATGTTGGTATATGCAGACTACTTGGTTGGGGTCCGCGTGACTATCATAACCAATGGTTGGAGATTCTGAGTGACATGGCTTAGAATCGATCATGATGGCGTAAGTGTATACACTCCCTGTCTTCGCTTAAACTATGATATTAAAATTGCTTCATATCTTTCTTTCTCCCTGTATTATATCCTTATATACAATCTTTCTTTTATATATTACCACCATTAAATTTACTACTTCTATGAATTCGGTGTTCACCATGTTATGCTAATGAGGTGTGGCAACTGACCGATGCATATATGTGTCTGGTCCTACGTTGTAGCTAACTGATTGACTGACATCAGTTCGAGTTAACATACCACATTAGCACAGAGATGCAGTTGTACATTAAAATCCCATAGTGGTAGATGTAGTAAGAGTATAAGCAGTAATCCGAAAGATTAGGGTTTGAAGATGTTATTCAGGGGGTATAATCCAGTGAAATAAATTTAGAAAGAGAAAAAAGATAGGGGCACGAAGAATTCACCTTCGCCATCGCAAACGATTTTGAGCCATGTCATTCAAGGTGTTTAACCATCGGTTGCTATCATCTGGCGTATCCTAACCAAGCAGTCTACACCTACCAACATGGCTCAGTCCACTTGTCAGTGACTACATGGATTTGTGCGACGTTTTGGTCTAGCCGCCCCTAGCTTTGTTCCAACCTACTCCTACATCATAAAACATCGCATATCGAGGAAGTCGGTGGTTGGGCATACGTAACACGTGTCCCAGCCATCTCAACTGATGAAGTATTACTACTTCATCAATTAATTTGCCATCCTTAACTAATACTCGTTTCCTAACAACTGCATTATTTACTCAGTGGTCCCAGGATATACGAGCAATGCTTCGAAGACACCTATGATCGAATGCTAGCAGTCTACGGATATCCTCTACTCATACCGGCCATGTTCTACTGCCATAAATTAGGACGGAACGAACTGCTGCGCAGTAAACCCGTCCTTTGATTGGTAGACGAATATCTCGCCTACGTCATAAATGAAGTAGTGGAGTTGAGACTGAGTGTGTGTAGATTGTGTGGAAAATAAGCTTAAGTGTGGTTGTTTGGATAAATAGTCCAGGTTGTATGAATATTCAATCCTTCTTTCCTATTAAAGGCACAAGAATTTATAAATATGTTGAAAGCTTTATCTACTCGTCTCTCTTTATAGTTGGGAAAACCTTTCTGACTTATTTTGATATTTTTAATATCCATTTGGTGATTGTAAGCAAATATGGATAGTGGCTAGTAGTGGAATCCAGGACACGCGTTTCACCTTTTTGGGAGCTCATCAGCTGGATGTACCTGCATCTCAGAGTTGATGCTCATTCCGGAACTCGAACCCAGTACTGCTCACTTCAAACGCCATTGCGTTATCCACTCAGCTACTGAGTCCTGACAGCCACTAGCTTGTCCAATGGGGTGAAGTTTAAATTCATTTTGTATTGCTTGAATCTTCCTATTGATGTTTAGGATTGTAATTGATTAATCTCTTATAAGTATATGTGCATCCTGCGCGGGTTGCCTCGATATTGCTAGCCGCCATCCATCTTTCCTAATAAAGCTTGTGATTTGAAGCAATATCTAGGCAATCCGCACAGGATGCACATATGCTAATAAGAGCATGATCAATTGCAATCCTAAACATCAATCAGAAGGTTCAAACAAACAATACAAAATGAATTTAATTTGGTGATTATTGCAAATAGAATGTGCTGCTATTGCTGATTTAACTTGTAAATTTTCAAATCCTACAGGATAATTAGGAAACCCCCTTTATGTGCACAAAGACAATTTGTTCTTACTCTAAATTTACCATGTTAATAATGATTCATTATTCAGCTTGGGTTTCACATGGCGTACTTTATTATTATCCTTGCTTCCCCTTACCTCTTAATTTGTCTAGTTAACCTTTTATTTCTTGTCTTAACAATCATATGTGTGATCAGATTGTTCGAAATGTATTGCGCAAACATATCACATAGTTCTGATAACCTCCGTTTTTTCATCACATTCTCCCTTTTGAATATCAGTTTAAAACAGTACGCACATATAGTTTAATTTGAGAATGAGTGAATTCGAGGAATAAAAAATATACGATGATTTTAATCTAAAGAAAGAAGGAAGTGAATACATTAGCCCACTGCAATCGATTCTGAGCCACATCAATCACCATTTCCAACCAGTGGTCACAACAATCATGCGGACTTCAACTAGGTAGTATGCACCTACAAACATAGTTCGAAATCAGATGAAGCAGACGGAATAACAAAAATCGTCTTAAATGTGGACTTTCAAGGAGATTATAAGGACTAGAACATAGCGGACAAGATTCCGAATCAATTAGACTAGACAACTCAGTCGACCGAACTCAATCAACGCTAAGAACTAGACAAATATGACATTGGTCACTACTAAGCGACTAATTAATATAAAGTGAATCAAATGTGGGGGTTTTGTTACTTACCTCGGACGGCAAAGATACTCGTCGTAGATCGAAGTCAGCACTTGGGGTAGCATCTTCAAGTGAAATCTGAACCACTTTCCCATCTGGAGTCTTTAGAGGTGGCACACTGAGTTCAGTTGAGTTGGTTTTGCCTTTTGTTGACAAAGTTATTTTCCGGACGCGAAGACACAGATTCTTGTCTGACGACAAAATAAAGTGGAACTGGTGTTCAACACCTAATGTTCTTATCTTCTCAACTGTTGGGCCCTTAAAAAGATCTGAGAAAATCCAAACGCATAACAATTAACGTACCTATTAACAAAGACTTTAAGGTCATATATTTTGTGTCTAAGTTGAACAACTCTCCAGAAAACATTAACATGGGCTTAGCTCCATATATAAGAGTTTTGTCCTTTTAAGAAGTTAGCATTATTAGTCTGTAAGTTACTTTACAATCCGATATCGGTTTGTACATTTTTATGCCAAGCTCAAACATATCTAGTAGCTCACCATCGTGCAGCCTTCCAAAAATAATGTTATGCGGCCTTTTCTTGGAATGCATCCCAACAACAAACATTGAGCAGTCGAACTTGATGCACATTTTCTCCTTCAAAATAGAACAGTTATGAAAAAAACCTTACGATAAATGATAAGTCTTCGAAGGGGAGGATTCTATTTTTCCATTTTAAACGGTAAACAAGTGGTTTTTTCAAGGCGCACTAATAATGAAAAGACAAATACATACGACTCACTAAATCATTGAGAAACGTATTAACAATTTCACTTGTGTGGCCACCCTTTATAACAAGGGTGCATTTGTCATTCTCAACTAATTTAGGAGCTCTTCGCTCCAAGACTCTTTTTCCTTTATGCGTCTTAGGCTTTCTAAAACACTAATGACTCAAATGTATACATACCTTATATCTGAAATCACAGCCATGACTGTTTTACTGACGTAGCGACTTTATTGCTAACCCCGTAAAGCGATTTGGATATAACAAGTAGGATTGAATCCTAAAAGAGAAAATTATGAAAATCAGTATAAATTCTGTGAACTTAAACGCTACTGGTTAAGAAGTGAGGGTTATTGACAGTTATCACTGGAAATGTGTACATTGACAAACCATTTCATTACAGCTATTTCCACCTAGTTATTTTAAATATTGGGAGAATGTGCAAAGCAGTGTGTGCAGAAAGCTGGGAAGCAGAATAACCGAAAAAATGTCCCGACCAACTGTTCTTTTTCTAGTTGCTTCAATTGCAATGTACACAAATCCATCAACTTTCAAACACAGGACCTGTTGATAAGTTACTAAATACACGCGAAGTTGCTTTCTAGGATGGTCAAAGGTAACATTGCAATTTTAAGTGTATTTTAGGTTCTATTCTTGTGTAGCATATATTCACTGATCTATATCATTTATCTGTTTCGAAACTTTTGTTTTGTGTAATTCCTTCTTAAATTGTCTAACTTTTAGTCTATTGAGCAATATGCACAGTAGGGTGTTTCAGCAGTGTCAAGTCTTATCCCGTAAACCCGACTGGTTTTCTGGAAACGTTCTCCGTCTCCTAAGGCTTGTAAACCCACCACGTGGATGTGATTTTGTGGGGAAATTGCTATCCTTAGGTCTAGGTACGTGGGTGTCTCATCAGCGGCAAGTATAATCTACATATACACCGGTAACATACAAGTTTTCACTTATCCATTCCATAGCATACATATAAGTATATTCACCCACCTGGAAGGGTAGATGGTCGCCACTTCCTTAGAAACATATTTACGACAAGTGAATGTCAGTTACGTATTACATGAATATCACTGGTACAAAGGCTTTTGCCTTGCATTTCATGACATACATATAGGCATAAGCACTCTTTTAGGGAAGATGAATTGTCACATCTCCCTAGTATTTGCTACCATCACGTTTTATTATGTATTCAGCCTGAAGGATTAGGCCAGTGATTTTATTAGAAACAGGACAGACATCTTTCAGCTTACGTTCCTTTTACTAAACAACATGCGTAGTCTTTGCACATACCCATATATATTTACCCCACAAGCCAAAACTCACACAATTCATATACATACACATAGGGAAACCCGCAGGACCTTAAATAGCTTCAACAAATGGAATCCAGTTTAATTCGGTTTACAGAAGAGTGATGAATTAGTCCGATCTCCGCCGACCGCTTAAGTCAGTTAGTTACGTTGCCCCTACTACTCAATAATAATGCGCGGAGGCCCTGAATCAGATTTTGCTGCCAGTATGCGCGGTAATAGTGCTGCAACGGTACGTACACTAAAACTAAGGACAACTAGCATAGGAAGAGATTTTAATTCAGAGTTTGATAATAAGTCGAAATTCTTTGTTTATAGGAACAGAATTTTAAGAAAGCTAAAGAAAACACTAGCTAATGAATGTCAGAGTAGTGTGTACAACATGGATCACTCAACTCATCACCGAAACTAAATCTCAAACTAATTATTTGGACACATGAACATTGGGATAAGGGGACACCAAATACATATGCGTCACACAATAACAATGGGGTTGTGAAGAGATAGAGGATGTAAAGTACGTATAACAAAAACAAGGACAACAACGAACAGAAATTAGCGTACGAAGGTGAAATAATAATAATAATAACAATAATAATAATGGGAGAAACAGTTCAGTTAAGCAAAGTACAAACAGAAAGAGTTCTTTCAAATGAAGAAATTACGTATACTTTTACGAAGAAAGTAAAATAGTTACAGCAGGATTGCCACTGGCTTCTACTTTAAGCCATGTCTGATAATGTCTCTAGCCACTGTGTTGCATCATCTCCGGGATCTCAACCAGGGAATCGTGAAGGACCGATAGAAGCCAGTTCTGTACAGCTTTCTTTCATACCACCACACTATGTCACATACTGACCACATCTTCGCTTCTCTCAACAGGTTGCAGAGTCGGGAAATAATACACGACGTGAAATTCTCTGAGACAACATTCGTAAAACGTATCCAAGCAACCGAAGTCAATGTTTGAAGATAGTGATACCAATTGAATTATCGTCGCCGCGTCTGAACACACGATGCCGAAACTTCTGCACTACCAACACGGTTTTGCCACTGGATGTAAGCAACCCTTCGCAGACAACGATGATCAAACATAGTCGTCTTTTAACATTTTTAACTCGGAGGCCAAGTCTCACAATCATAGAGCAAAACTGCTGTCACTGACGTGTTTTAGATCCGACATTTTACAACCAGACTAACATCACGAAGGCGGCATAGATGGCCCATATTCGCATAAGCCGCTCTGGGTTTTACTATACATGAATTGGTCTCATTATTTATGCCGTCAACAGAACTAACCCAAGCTATCCTGATCTAAGGCGAGTACAGGTTATCTTGTAGAAGTAATTTGCACTTGGAAGGTGCAAAGCATATGCCACACCTACGGACATTGACTACCAACTGATTAAGTGTGAAGTGCATGGTTTGGGTATCATTGCACAGTAAGACAATATAGTCCTGTTTAAAGAATCCAAGGCCGCCCTAATGCCAGGAAACATTAGGAGTGTTTACATGTAATAAGTACGACGTGTTCTAACATTTGGTGGAGGGTGAAGATATGATCAAAACATCCTCAACCGGAAAGAAAAACGGCATGTTTCTTGTGAGTCAATATTTCTCAGGTTTTGAATAGTCTACGAAGTATGATGGAAGCCCATAGTTTGGACGCGACCGGAAGTAGACTTAACCCATTAGTTATTTCAGAAACGACGTTAACCCTTTTAAAAGACAACTATCAACTCATTCTACGATGTTGAAACACTCATTAATTGTCAAACCTCCTAACACAACCCAATCAGCTTTTTAATTAGAAAGTTGCCACCATCATTACAAAGGCCAGGAGGTAAGTCATCTGGGCCTGATGATTTGTGGCGCTTTAGGAGTTGGAGTTCCTTGCCTCATTAGACAACAGTGGGGAAGCCAAATAGAAAGCACCTTGGTTTCATTTAACTTTGATAACAACCAGTAGTAAAGGACTAAAAGATTCAAAGACTACAAACCCAGACAATGTGACACGCTATACAAGCAAAAAACCTGGAGACCAATTTGCACGGAGCTGGTGAACATACCTTAAACAACAGTCTACTCAAACATTTGGGAATACTTACTGAACTTCAAGGGAATAAAAGGTGGTTTGGTGATGGCATACAATTTATTAGATATGCCAAGTTACCTCAATACGGAACCTATCTGAACATTGCTACCAAATTCCGCAAAAAAACTCCAGAAAGATTGCGAATCGAGGAGAAGACACACAGGTACGCCCCCACATTTACCCATCAAGAGTTACTCCTGATAAGAATACTCTCCTGGGCGAAGTGAATGCAGCCCCCTCAGTGGATAGCTTCAAGAGGATACTTGACAAACACGTACTCACATATGAGTTGCCATATCTCTCTTGGACCGGCTTTCTGATGCATGTTTCATAAATTAACACGATTATCATTACCGGATATCAGAAACTACTTTCTGTCTCTCATTTTTGTTTCCAAATATACAAGTCCAAAAATGTCTACCGAAGTGACTGGAATTATCGCAATCAGTTTGCTAGACTAACAACCACTGAACATTAACAAATACCTGGGACCGCACTGAAACAATAAGCGAGCACGAATGAATCAGTTGATTTATACAAGCTCGTGGCAAAGATATTGGAGATGTTCAGACAGGTACATAAACGTGCTTACACTCAACGATGATAGCGACTAACAATAGTATGAGATCAGGACAGCTTGAGATTCCCAAGTACAGGTTTCGGTATGAATTTCGAATCTGTTACATCCGTGAATAGTTATAACTCCTCATGAGAATAACTAAAATTATCTGAGTCAGAAGCCTAACTATCTGATTTGAGTATGACAGCCCAATTAGCTGCGAGAAAAACCCAAGGAGGAAGAAGCATCCCGATAATTCAATTAGTGAAGTGACTTATGAACTTATTTCTAATGAAAGCATAAGAGATTATCACAAAAGTGCTCGAATAAACCAAAATCAAAATGACGAGCACTGCTGCAACAATCTTGATCAGGAGTTCATAAAGCAGACGTAAATGTGTGACCTTGCACAGAATACATACTTTGACCTCACCTGACACGAGGTAATACATGCAACGCAATGCTTGATTTAACCACTATGACATCCAATATCCAATGTTTTCAAATGGTTCAAATGGTTGTGGACGGAATAGAAGAAGCTTTCGCTTAACGGGTTTCCGTGTCTAGTAGAAGTGGATCACCAATACCTCTAGTCAAGAACCTAGGTATATTAACGGTAATAGAGGAGAAAAAAAGAAATTGGTCTTCAGTAATAACGATAGGAGGTCTATTGACCTATTTTAACGCTTGCAGTTTGTTAGACTGTGGAGGTCCAATCTCGTTTTGAATATTTCAACAGAAGGTGCTGATATTACCTGTTCTGGTAGAGAATTCCAGTAATTCAATACTCGGTGCGAGAAACGAAACTCCAGACATAGACGATTTGATCTCAGTTTTTGGACTTTCTTCGCGTAGCTGTAAATAATTCAGGAGTCTTACAACAATAGGTTAACCACTCTTGGCAACCTTTAGGATTTTTCTCGAGACGGTTGCTAGACATTGAATTTAGGTACAGCACTTCGGTAGGGGACTCCTTGCTATGTATTGTGCTGTACGGCATTTCCAACACTCCATCGAGGGAAGAGAATTCACGCTTTTTACCGATCATAAACCTCTTTCTCCTCTTTAATATCATCTTCAGACAAGTACTAACCTTGTGAGTCTCGACAACTCGACTACATTTCGCAGTTTACTTCAGATATACAACACATTTCTGAAGCAAACAATGTAGTTGAAGACGCCTTGTCTCGTACAACTTCCTTGAACAGTTTCCAAGGAATCGACCTTCTTAAACTCGCCCAGCTTCAAAAAGGAGACACTGATCTTCAGCACGAGTTATCCTAAACAACTCTAAAACTGCGTATTAAACAGATGGGAACAGATAAGGAAACCTTACTATGTGACACATCTACAGGTAGGGATCGTCCAATAGTACCAAAACATTATCGACGCAACGTCTTAAATACGTTGCACAATCTTTCTCATCCAGGTGTTCGTGCATCCATCAAGCTCATAGCAGAAAGGTTTTGCTGACCTGGTATGAATAAAGACTCATACCTCTTAACATGCGTAGACCGTTTCACTCGATAGCCAGAAGCAGTACCTATTAAGGACATTGCTGCTGAAACAGTGGCTCGCGCCTTCGTTCAACGATGGATAGCAAATTTTGGCTGCCCTTCAACCATCATTACAGACTGCGGATGCCAGTTAGAATCTGGACTTTTCCGTTGTCTGACCTCACTATTAGGAATCACTCGTTTTCGAACGACCGCCTAGCACCCACAAGCAAATGGGTTGGTAGAACCTTTTCATCGACAACTAAAAGCTTCACTATCAGCTACAAACGCTCCACAGTGGACAGACGCTCTTCCACTCGTCTTGCTAGGTATCCGCAATGCAGTAAAGGCCGACATTGGATATACTGCATCTCAACTCGTTTATGGAACGACACTCCGACTTCCAGGAGAATTCGTGGATCCTTCGTCTTCTTCATTGAACATGGATCTAAACTCCTACACGAGCAGGCTTACAAACTCACTGCGCTCAGTTAAACCTGTTTCCACTAGACCGCAATCAACTGATGTTTTCGTTCATCCTGACTTACGAAATAGTGCACATTTTTTCGTTCGTCGAGATTCACATCGACGACCCCTAGAATCAGCATACGAAGGACCCTTCAAAGTTCGTCAACGTGAACCTAAGTACAATATAGTCGATAGGAACGGCACTAACGATAGCATCAGTATCGATCGCCTCAAAGCAGCGTAGTTAGAAGGAAATCCTATCCACGTCGATTTTCTTTCTGTACAATCGAACGGCAAGGCTCCTACACTTGTAGTACCCCATTCAACAGCCGACAGGCATGTGGATACTTTAGCAGCTTCTGGTCGTCTTTCCTTACTATAAAGAGCCATGAAATGCAATATAGTAATCGTAAAACAAAGTACAATCGAGATCTCGGTTCTTTATAAACTTTATCGTTCTTTTCCAGCCGTCTTGGAAGAGAAAAAAAATAGAACGTGTGAGTGCTTGTCGAAATACAATTGTACTTGCGTAAAGACACTAGGTGAGCGGAAAAAGGCATATAAACTAATACGCTTGGGACAGCGTAAAAGCGACTGAAGAAATTGTTTTTTTAATATATATATATACGCTCATAAGTAAAAAAATTTTTTTGAAATAAATATCTAAAAATGAGCATATTAAACGATTTTATGATATATAATGCAAGGAAAATCGGGATAAAGCTTGTGTCCTGCGTGCAATAGTCGTTTAAATGTCCTTGAAATCTTACTCTTCTTCCAGAACGCGTTGTCTTAAGTTTTTTTCAGCATAGCAAGCTATCAGAAGAGTGTTCACTAACGACAAACTCGTTGGGTTTGAACTACTGGCTGGCCACATCGTAGGGTCATCACTACCTCACTGGGGGGGGAGTGGTCTGTAGCTGTAAATAATTCCCCAAAATCAAAAGCTTTGTAAGTGTTCGACATTCGATGCTGACCACATTAGTTTTAGTGGACTTGTTAAGCTGAAGGCGTTCTGTCATGCATCCACACCAGATCACGTTACAGAAAGGCGTGGGAAACATCTCCTACGATCATTAGTCAGATTAGATCAGTCACTTCTCGATATATTGATAACCTATCAAATAAATCTTCCAACCTCCCCGCTTCTGACTTCTGATTTTAACTGGGTGCGTGCGATTCGATTATAGGTGTTACTCGTAAAGAGTTGTCAAACTACAATACTGGTGGTATTTTCATTGGACTTTCTTCGAATGTCCTCTCAAATGATCAGCCCTAGATGGAAGTAAGGAAGGTCATCGTTCAATGTACGATATGCCAATATTGGATCACCCTGTATTCGCCGGTAAGATAACGTAAATAAGTTAAGGTGTCGCAGTCTGTCTTCATGAGATAGGCCAGATAGACCTTTTACCATTTTAGTCCCTCGGCGTTGGACTCATTCCAGCATATCCGCCTCATATTTAAAACAAGGACTCGCTGTTTGAATCCTATATTCCAAATGTGGTGGTACGAAAGTTGAGTACAATGATCTAGACATTTCCTCATCCAGATACCGAGAAGATCTACGAATAGACCACAATACCCTATAGCCTTTTGCAGCAGCAGCATTACACTGGTCGTTTTGAGATCATTGCTTAGTATGACTCCTAAATCTTTATAGTTTCTTACTTTGAGTAACACAAATCCACATATTGTGTGGTAATACGAAACATCGTAGTTATTTAGTTGCATCACTACACTCTTGTTAGGATTCGCTTCTAGTGACCACCTGTTCATTCATGCCACTAATGAGTTGAGATCTTCCTGCAATACTATTCTGTCTGACATGCTATATAGGGGTCTGCAAATCTTTATGTCATCGGCGAAGAGTAGGACGGATGACTTTTGGAAAATCCAACAACAACATAGTGATGCTAAATTGTAAACTCCCTACGTAACTGTCAAAGACGTATGCAAAAATAATTTAAAGCCAACAACTTTAAATAGGATATTTCGTCAAGCAAGAAACGATGACAATTAAAATGTTTAACAACCACCTTTTATTTTGATGTTGGTTTGTTCTCTGAGCTGGATGGTTTGGTCGTGGAGCTTTCATCGTCCTTCTGAACGAGATCATCAGCACAAACTTCGAGTAGAAGTGAAGTGTTTGAATTTCTCCACATGTGATTCACAGCTTGTCCTGTGCACCTCGATGTTGATTGATTCTTATTGACCTTAAATCTGTCATTGTTTATTTCTTCTTTTTGGTTGTATCTCCTATTGGTTTGATTTTTGTTCCTATGTTTCTGCATAATTTTCTTGATTGGTTGATAAATTGGATTGATTTCAATGTGCTTGTTTATTGCTGATTGACGTGAGTGCCAAGCTTCTAAAAATTCTCTGGTATTTTTGGAATCGCCTCTGTCCAAAATCTGCACATTTTCCCAGTCGAGTGTATGTCCGTAGTTGTCCACGTGTACCGATATGAGTGAAGAAATGTCGTGGCGTTTGACTGCTAATTGATGTTCATGCAGGCGAAGATGCAGGGGGCTCCTGCTTTGTCCGATGTAGTGTTCGTCGCAGTTGGTACAATTTATCTTGTAGATGATGTTTGTTTTGTCCTCTTTTGCCATTTCATCTCTCGGTTTGCATAAGATTGAGTGGAGGGACTTTGTTGGTTTGTGGGCTACACCTATTCCGAAGGTTTTCAGCAGCCTTGTCGTCGTTTCCGATATGCCTTTTATGTATGGTAGGGTGATCCTTTTGTTGATTTTTATACTTGATTTCGTTTCTGATGGTGTGTGCGACTGGTATTTTTTGATGAAATTGATTGAATAGCCGTTCTTTTGAAGAATGGTTTTCAGGTGTTTTTCTTCATTTTTTCGTGCTGTGATTGTATTGCAGTGTGTCCTCGCCCACTTGAACAAAGTTTGTACACAGTTGATTTTGTGAGTTCTTGGGTTGTTGCTATTGTAGTTGAGAATTTGATCGGTGTGGGTCGGCTTCCTGTACACTTGAGTCTCTAGTTTTCCTGTGTCAGTTCTGGTGATTGATACATCTAAGGATGGTAACTTGGTGTCCGACTCTTGTTCCATTGTAAACTTGATGTCGCTGAAGACGTTGTTGATCTGCTTGTAGGTGTTTTCTAGTTCCTTCTTTTTGACGATGACGAATGTGTCGTCTACATAACGAATCCAAGTTTTTGGTTTGATTACTGGTAGAATCGTGGTTTCTAGTCGTTGCATTACTGCTTCCGCGATGAGTCCTGATATTGGTGATCCCATTGGTCCCATTGATCCCATCGCGACACCAATGGGAACACTTGAGTAAAGCTTGTATGGTTGGGACAGCAGCATTGAACTAGTAGTCTGCGGCGTATAATAGAAAGAGGACACGAACATCAAGTGATTTAGTGTTTGTGATTACCTGCAATACAACTGTGCAGAGAATATTCAAGAGGGACTACGTATGAACGAGCCTGTGAAATGTGCTTAGTTCAGGGACTAATCTCTTGAAAACAATCGCAAGCTCCCAATTTCGGGATAAAATTAACCGGTTTTAAGTAAATTTTGGGACAGTCCCATTGAGAATTTTCGGTGAATTTTTGGAAAATGCAAGAACAACATAGTGATGCTAAATTGTAAACTCCCTACGTAACTGTCAAAGACGTATGCAAAAATAATTTAAAGCCAACAACTTTAAATAGGATATTTCGTCAAGCAAGAAACGGTGACAATTAAAATGTTTAACAACCATCTTTAATACTTAAGATGTATATCTCATATAATATTTTGGTCTGTCCAACTGTGTATTGGATAATTGATGATGAACCTAAGGAGAAGCACAACTGACCAAAGAAATTTGTATTCCTATTTAGGCCGTGTTATTTGTACTTGATTCATCCCCCCACTACCAATTTCAAATACAATATGTTCTTTTGTGTTCATTTAGTTCTACCTGCCTTAAATTGCATTATTACGGACACTCTTAGTTAGCACATCAATCCCATTACTTCTAATTATCATAATTTGACAACTGATAGAAGTAAATAAAAGGATAGTTAGAAGGTCTACACTCTAGACCTGGGAGCAGCAACCAAACGACAAGCAAATGTCAAAGTTAATCAAATTACTGCCACACTCAAGGTTGTACGGGCCTTCAAGTGGTTCAAATGGTTGAGGACGGAATAGAAGCTTTCGCTTAATGGGCTTCCGGGTCTAGTAGCAGTGGACCACAAATACCTTCAGGCAGGAACCTAGGTATATTGACGATAATGGAGAAAAAAGAAATTGGTAAATCATAATAAAATGTTATCCTTAGTCCTTAAGAATAAGTCAAGTTTCCTCTTAAAGGACTCCTGGGAAGTCGCTTGGACTAGCTCAATCGGCAGCGAACTCCAGCATTTGACAACTCTTACGGAGTAGAAGTTTTGTCAACAGTCTGTTCTGCTATGTTGGGTCTCCAGTTTCTGGGTGTTACCTCTTAGGTTAATGTTGTGACCAAGCTTAAGAAGATGTTTAAAGGGATGGCCAGAAGTGTTAAGGATACTGTAAGTCATAAGAAGGTCACCTCTAGGACGCCTTTACTCTAACGGGTAAAGGTTAAGTGATTGGAGGCGCTCTTCGTAAGGTTTAAATTTGGGTCCCCGAACTGATTTCGCGGCTCTACGTTGGATACGTTCCAGAGTGTCCTTATCCTTTTGGAGAAAGGGAGGAAATACTATGTTTTCGTACTCTAAGTGGGGACGAATAAAACTGTTGAAGATAATGTGGAAATTTCTACCATCAAACTGGCCAGAAATGCGTTTCAATGTTACCAGTGCAAGGTTTGCTTGAAGGGCGTTTTTTGTCACAGTTAGCGTACGACTTCAAGTAGTAGGGTACCAACACTCCTAAATCTTTTTCGACTTGGGAAACTTCTAGAGAGGAGTTTCCTTTTGGTCACGTATCTCTCTCCAAAGTTTCACATCATCAGCAAAAAGCAATAAGTCAGATGAAACTTGTTGTGGAAGATCGTCAATGTAAATCAAGAAGGGAAGAGGTCCCAGTATTGAGCCCTGGGGTACCCCACTAGGACATTCCATAGCCTGAGAGAGAGTGAAGTTAACATTGAACTTAGAATGTCGGTTTTCTAGATATGAAGCGAGCCAGTCAATCATAGGGGGTTTGATACCCAATCGTCTAAGCTTATTGATAAGACATATGTGGTTGGCCTTATCTAAAGCTTCTGAGAAATCAAGGTAAATGACGTCAACCTTCCCCTTGCGATCAAGGATGGTTGTCCATCTATCCACCTCAGTCAGCAGGTTGGTCATACAAGAATGACCCTTTCTGAAACCATGCTGTTGAGGTGAGAAGAACTTTAAGGATAATAAGTATTCGTGTATACCGTCGTATACTAGATACTCTATAATTTTAGAAGGTATGGAGAGAAGGGCTAGGATGACCAATACAATTTCTTCGTCCTTACTTATAGGTTTTAGATCGTCTTCACAGGCTGCTGATGTTGTCTTCTATCTAAGCGCTTAACTATTCTGGTTCTAGTAAGTTCGACGTTTATTATCATTGTTCAGACTTCCAACAGTTTTTGCTCTTGGCTACAAAATATCTTTCAGGTCTAGTAACTGGCGTTTAGTACACTACTCGCGATTTGTTCTTTTTCCTAACCGTGGTCATTTTAGCAGGTTCTTAACGTATAGGTTATATAGCTTCAGCTGCTGTACTTGACATTATTCTATCCAATTATCTATTATTTAATGGAATTTAGCAATTAAGGCCCAGCAACATTTTGCTAAAATTTTAGACCTATTTTGACCTAATGGACACAAAATCGCCTATCATTTGCAAATAACTCTAGAATTTTTCCATATTCATGTAGTGTTTGTCATTAGCTTATCCCACTTAAGTCATTTGAGTTCACATCCGTCCAACGCATGATAAAGCGAAGTATACAAACTAATCGAACCTATAGATGATGGGACAAAACTTAAAGACAGTTGAAGGAGAAGATGGGAAGAGAATCTGATAGACCGGACTGATGATGGTAATGAATCGGAGAATAATAACAGTAGGTAAGTTACGAGTGTTGTACTAAGTTTAACGAAAAGTGCGGTACTTCGGCACCCAATACCTTAGCGATCAGCAAGTTTTTCCGAGATAATTTTCGCTCTCATTTTTTGTATTACAGAATATTTGACTTTCAACAAAAAAACATCAAAAAATGTAGTATACATGAGGTAAACTAGTATCGCGTCTTTGATATCCATCATTCATGTATATTGGCTTCAAGAAGCAGTTTCAGAACTTTTCGTACCGTGTACAAATTATTGAATAACACGGGAAAGAGAAATACGCCATCATTCGACCCATATAGTCTTCAGTAAAAGTTAAGCTCACTAGCTGTATTTTTAATTAAATCCGAGAATTTGAACATTGTTGTTGTTACTTACAAGCAGCTTATTAGTACATTAGTATTAAGAAGAAACTATCTTAGGTTTCTTCAGAAATGCAGCTATACACATGTTCCCATGATTTTGCATAATATTCGTCATATCTGAACAGGTTCTGTAAAATTTAAGAGAATATTGAATCGATTTGAAGGACGAAACGCAAATTATCGAAAGAAGCACGAAATATGTATTAATTTGACATGTATGTTTGTGAAACAGAATAAGAATAAACAGTAACAAATGTGTCGCAAAATAGATCAAATAGATAAATCGTTACTACTGTAAGACTTGATGGTAGAATTAGAGTATGAGCAGTAATAGTTTAGAATGATACAATGAAAGTCTTAATCACTTGCAGAGAATAATCGCCAAATATCAATTTGTATGGGTCGTATACACGTTGTGATATTTCTGAGTGTTAGATTGAAGTCTGAATTGGACCAGTAATTCCAGAAATAATGTGGGTTATATTATCACAAATAATATGAAAAACAGTACGCAAAATGTGAAGCACAATTCTATATCATATATGACTACGTCTTAAAAGTGATAGATGATGGTTTTGCCAGATGGTCAACATGAATGTATAACTAAATGCATATGATCATGTATGCTATGAACATGTTAAACTGAGATCTTATCATACGGTAGAAAATATATGGTGTTTACGCAAAAGGCTCTATTCACTTTTGAAACCTAAAAGGCTGGAAGCAGTAGGAATCATCTGGTAGGTGCTCTTTCGAGATTTATCTACCGCTACACTTATCTCGTGGCGAATCTTCTATTACCATTATCAGATGTAATCAACTTATTCATATTGTTATAGAAGAACCAAAAATATTTAAACCATTAGAAACTATGGTATGGAATCGTAATAGTTTCACTGCGTTTTGGATGCATTCGCTTTTTTCAAACTTTGAACTTGTTTGTTCATAACTTTGACTTCGGATATTTTTGTCGCATTCAGTTCTTGGTTTGGTATTTTGGACGTTTAAGCTCCGGAAACCTGAAAATTGGATGTCTGCTTTGTATTTGTTATAACTATTTTGAGAACGATATGTTTGGGTTGAATACCTGTAATGTACGGATAAACGTTTTTTGCTGAGTTAGGATATGGTTCTATTGTTACTTAGGTCTGTTCGTGACGAATAGGTCAATCAACGATGTTTCAATAACAGAAGACAGCAAAATTTAGACGTTACACGCACCTCGCTTATTGTAATATCTATTTCTTTTTTATCACTACACTTTGGTCTTCCCACATTCGGCATTAC
This sequence comes from Schistosoma mansoni, assembly GCF_000237925.1. Taxonomy (NCBI): domain Eukaryota; kingdom Metazoa; phylum Platyhelminthes; class Trematoda; order Strigeidida; family Schistosomatidae; genus Schistosoma; species Schistosoma mansoni. The sequence continues at coordinate 454,943 of NW_017386021.1, forward strand.
TAGTTAGCTAAATTATTTTTTCGAAATAATCATCTCTTAGTGCTCGAAATTTCTCCTCATCTTTTTTCATACTGAAGGCAGGCGACCTCCTTTCCGATAATGTGTTAGCAGCGGGTAACCTGAAACCCTACTGCCCAGACAGAGTCTTACACAAATTTAGAAATATGAAAGCCTAATGAGTTAACCAGAACTGGTGAATTACAGTAGCTGTACTGCCTCTTATTATCAAAGACTTGCGGCCCAGCATGAAAAGTAGGAAGTGGGTGTAAACAAACCCTAAACGGTGTAAAGTACTGAGTTGGGTTCATGGCGTTTCCATCATATCCCATATACGACTGAACAGTTTGTGGAACTCTTGATACATGTCTATAGGCTGATTAGTTGGGAATATCATACATATTCCTACTGGGTTAGGGTTAAGTGAGAGACCTGAATGACAAGGTCGCAATGGATAACTTTGGTGACAAAAAAATCATGAAGTAGCAAGAATTGAGAGAAACGGATTAGGATGGCGAGAGACTGGTTGCTCAGTGAGCTCCCAACAAAATGACTACAAACAGCAACATCTTCGCACAAAGGATATATGGGTTACACCGGAACACACTACGGAGAGATAGAGCAATTATACTTATATTAACCAAAATTCATGTTCACGGAAGACGCACGTACATAGAGAGGCGCTGATATGATTTTAAAAAACAACCTTGTAGTAGTCAAGCTAAGTCTGAAGCTAAAGAACCTTCGTAGAATTTAACAGAGTTACATGGTTTAGTATACTCTTCCTTCGAGATGCTACCAATCTCAGAGAATTCAAAAATGCTTACAAAATAAAATTCCAGTAATCAGCTGATCAACAACGGGCACAATAATAGAAGGGAACATCAAAGCACAGTTCTATACATAAAAGCGCAGAAAATGAGTTGACAGAATAGGGGTTAGAGAGCGAAAATATCTGAAAGACCTGAAAATACAAAACAGAAAGTTAAAAGAGAAAAAAGTAATGAAGACCTACGTGATAATATCAATCAGCTCGGCAGAAAACAATGAAATAGAGCAACTATTCAAAAAGCGAGAAAGTGTGATAGTCACTAATCTTCACAAACAGTGGTTGTATACAAAGTACATTAAAAAACTCTTCCATGAAGCAACGCAAACAAACCCATCAAGCATGGAGTCGGCATACACAGAGTTCCAATTGCATAACACTTAAACAACAATAGAGTGAATTAGCGAAGTTGTCAGAAAAATCAAAAACTGCGAAGCGGCAAGATCAGATAGAATTGAAGTCAGATACACAAACAAATATGAAGATGTTTGACTTTCTCTTCAGAAAAAATTGTGAGGAGAGCAAGTATCAGTAGATTAAAAAGATAAATGCCTCATCAAGAAAACGAGCCAAATTGATCGTAATAATTGTGAGTACTACAGATGGATCATATTGCTGCCAGTACCAGGTTGAGATTTCAATAATGTTACTGAACCGGATGAAAGACTCAATTGATGCCCAAATTGTAAATCAGTAGAATGGCTTTCGAAAAGACCGTGCACCGACTGAATCTTAACTTCGTGGATCATTGATAGACAACCAAATGAACGGAACTTATCACTAATCACCAAGTATCCTGGTTGCGAAAAAGCACTCGGTAGTAGTATGGATAGAGGAACACTAAAGGACCATCTCGATACCGCTGCGTATCTGAGAAGATCTGCACTGTCATCATACGGAACTCGTACGACGGACTACTTTGCAAAGTTTCCAAGGAGAGAAGCTCATATATGCGTAGATGGCGTCGAGTCGGTTTTGACTATGATCACAACTACAATTCGATTACGCGCCCAGAAACGACTTGGTCTCTTTGATAACTTGCAAACTAGAAGGCTCTAATTAGTCCAGATAAAGTGTATTTATTGGCGATCTCGTGGTATCGAAAGAATACCGAGACGTGCCAACGAGTACAGGCAAAATGGGCGGAGCGTAAGAAAGTTCGAACCAAACAAGGCGGATAGCGGAACAAGCACAGTAAAACAGTCGCTGGTGCTATTGGTTACAATAATAATAATAGTTTCTATTATTCACATCGTGTTCTTACGGAGACAGGCCGGTCACTACAGAACCAAACGTGTACATAACTCAGTTGAAAGTGACACAAAACATGAGTAAGAGCGAAACAAATAATTAACGATAAATCTGGAATCATAAAGAATATGACAACAGTTTACGGGTCTAAAAAGAGCTTAGACATGGAAGAATATAAAAATACGAAAGTTCAAGCGATTATCAATCATACAATAAAAATATAAACAGCAGTGTTCAGTATGACAGTTCAGAAAGTTATATTATAAAACTAATCCCTTCATTATATCAGTTTCTGAAACCTTAAAATAGATGGCAGACATGTGACAATTCACTGGTCACATCATCGCGTACAAGCAACTGTAATTCATCTGATTCCTAAGTACTAAGTATCTTTAAAGGTTTTTCAGGTTTGTTTCCTAATCGTTTGACTTTTCAGCCTGTCATCCTCGACTTGTTGTTCATTATTTCATGTTCACGGGCTGACTATCCTTGCATTCGGCTGTCGGAAACAAACTCAGATTATCGTCAAGGATAAAAGATCACGTCACAACACATATGTTCCAGGTCTGATAATGCTAGTTTTTGAAACACAATTATAATCGAAGAATACCAAGTCGGTCAAATGAAGAGTTAGAGGTGAATAAGCTGGGAGATACATTAGGAGGGTTGATGACAAGCGTTTGATGTAAACTGGCTAGTAGTTAAGTGGTATAAGTAGCACGGAGTACGTACTCGTGATCTAGGGTGGGTGAGTGACTGGGTACGTTCACCTAGGTTGTGTCCAATAAAACGAATGAAATGAGAATCAATGTCGAGGAGTTACAGAACTACTTATTATGAGGATTTAATTGCCACTGCAACTTCATGGCGAATGAAGTTAATTATTTTGTGTAGTATTACACCATAAAAAGTGCTTCGGGGGCATGTGTTCAATTCCTCTTATCTTTTTAACATAAGATTATTGGGCTTTTCAAGAGAACCTATCGTCAGTTTGTTTAGGAAACTAATAAATCCGATTTTCACCCTTAAATACGGTTAATCGTACTCATCGAATTCATGAAATCAGCTTCACAGTGAATTTTCATTAGTGTAAACTATGCATATGGATGTTTAATCGAAACGGCTATGGAATTGTGGTTACACTTCATTCTCATTCACATCAACGAAATGAAACGATTTCGACTTTAACGTCCTTTATGGTCTAAACCTTGTCTGGACCCTGAGTGAAAGCGCTTTCATTAGGATATTATTTTCATTTTTCTGAGAATAATTTTTTTTGAAAACCTCTTGTATATCACTCCTTCATCAGTTTACAAACTTTTCCAAACAGCAAATATATGGAAAGATGGATAATGGCTAGCAGTAGAATCCAGGACGCGCGTCTCGTCCTATTTGAGACCCGTCAGCTGAACATACCTGCATCTCAAAGTTGATGGTCACTCCGGTAAAGTTTAAATTCACTTGGTATTGTTTGCTTGCATCCTCCCACCAGGTGGCTATCAGGACTCAGTAGCTAAGTGGATAACGCAGACGGCGTTTGAAGCGAATGGTACCGGGTTCGAGTACCGAAGTGAACATCAACTTTGAGATGCAGGTACATCCAGCTGACGAGTCCCAAATGGGACGAGACGCGCGCCCCGGATTCCACTGCTAGCCACTATCAATCTTTTCTTATAAAGCTTGTGAATTAAGGCAATGTCGGGGCAGGCCGCACAGGATGCATATATGCCAACAAGAGACCGATCAATTGCAATCCTAAACAACAATGGGAAGATACAAGCAAACAATACCAAGTGAAAGGAAATCTATGGGTTCACTGACTTCTCGCATGACCGAAAATCATAAGCTCTGCTTTCCTTTTTACTTTGAGTTGCTTTTTGGTCGGTTGACTTATCAACTAACATATTTGCATGGAAGCAATAATAAGAATTTTAGATCGAATACAGTTCAACATGTATATATGATAGTGAATTTTCATAAGTCAACTATATTTGGTGTAGCAGGCAATCGATTTAAGCTCTTCAGGAATCTGAGAGATAAAATGACGCTTATATGAACTGAGGGTTTTCGCAGGTTTATATGATAGCGGCTTGGATTCAGTACGTAAACTTGCCATGAAGAATATATGAGAAAACTGGCTTAAGGTATGGTAGTGTTGAGTGCAAAAGGATAACGACTGTTAAACTTCATTCTGTTCTCATTATGTATTTAGTTATGCTACCTATTAGTGATAATCCATTTTGATTACAACCAATGACGTTTGCTACTTGTGAACTGTAATGAATGATTTCCATTCAGTGTGAGAAATTACCACTTCCGTTCATTTATTCGAATGATTTGGTGTATCTTCCACGGACGCACTAGTCCAAAATACTTTCATAATACTTCGCGATATTGATTCATAGGTTTTCATCGGGAAGGACAGAGAGAAAAGGGCGGCAATTAGGAGGAATATAGGACCAATAATCAAATCAATGGGAGATACAATCAAGACAAAGAAGTAAACAATAACAGGCTGAAAGTCAACAATAATAAACTATGAAAATCGAGGTCTACAGGACAAGATGTGAGCCATATGTGGAGAAATTCGAACACTTCACTCCTGCCTGAAGTTTGTGCTGATGACGTCGTTCAGAATAACGACGAAAGCTCCACAACCAAACCACCTAGCTCAGAGAACAAAATTCCACCAAAGACAATTATGAAGACGTAATTCTTAATTCAGACTATGTTGAATGTGGAACCTAAGCAAGCGAGTTAGTACATTATTCGTAGTAGGAAGGAAGTCATTCAAGTGTATGGCAGTCAGTAATTGCGGTTATTTTTTCGTTTATGTAGTCACTCACTTGCTGGTATTTCGGAATAATTTGCTACAGAATTAACTGAGGGTATGACTGCCCCACAATTGACCCGTCCGTAGCATGATGGAGTAGTATTTTCGTCGTAGATAACTTCGCATTTTCCAAGTAAGCCAGCAGCAACAATAGATAATGAAACACACTGTGAATTCGAAATAATAAAACGAAACAGAACTAACCCCAACGAGTCTAGGACCTCAAAAAGACACGACCAAGAACTCAGAATTTAAGTATGCAGTGTGAAGTTTTATTGTATTATTATGATAGGTTTAAGCACAAAGTAAAATATTCGAGTGTACAGTAAGCGTATTGGTTTGTAGAACATCAACGCAAGAGCTTTTGCCTGACTTGCTTCCGTATCTAATAGCAGTCGATCACCGAGGCCGCCAGTCAGAAACCTGTGTTTATTTAATAAGGAATAGAGAGATGTTAGTAAATTATCGTTAGTCACTAGATACATATCACGTTTTCTTTTAAAGGAATTTCGAGAAGTCGCTTGGACTAACTTAACCGGCCACGAATCGTAGAATTCGTCAGCTTTTGAAGTGTGTACCTATAGTCCGTTCTGCTGTTTTATCTTCAATTCCTGGGTTGTGATTGAGCTGAAGTAGGTTTCCAAGGTGATGCTCAGGAGTGTTTAGTATGTTACGTCTTTAGACAACCTCTGAAACGTCTGTACTTTAATTAGTAAAGATCCAGTGATTTGAGGCGCTATTCATAAGGTTTGAATTCGGGTCCTCGAACGAATTTCGTTTCTCAACTTCAGTTACGTTCCAGTGTATTCCTACCTGTCAGTATCGAGGTAGGAAATACTACATTTTTCGATCGTAAATAGGGTCGAACAAAACTGTTGGAGACTTGTTGGAAAGTTCTACCGTCAAACTGGCCGAAAATGCGCTTCAACGCTATTAGTGCAAGGTTTTCTTGAAAGGCGTTGTCGTCATAGTTAGTGTGATACTTTAGAATATAACATACCTAAACTCCCTTATCTTTTGCAACTTGAGATACATTCAGAGAGGAATTATCTAAACTGTGATCGAAGACTAACATTTCTTCGATGGACTACTTTGAAGTCAAGTTAGATCCTCCAGAAATGCTAGGTTTTCATCTTGGCTGCAAACTTTTCTCAGAATTTCACATCATCAGCGAAGAGTAATAAAGTAGACGACACCTTTAGAGAAAGGTCATTTATATAAATCAAGAAGAGAGAGGCCCTAGTATTGAAATCTGAGGGACACCAGCAGAACATTCCGTAGCCGGAGGAAAAGTGAAGATTGCTGTGACCGTAAAATGTTGATTATTTTTATTTAACGCGGTCCATCGTAGAACGAATAACTAACTAAGTTCGTACTGGGTTTATGGAGAAATTAGAACAATATCAGATGTATTGTCCGGATTCCATTTAGTTAGCTAATCATCTGAATCAAGAAATAAATATTTATGAAAACAATCAGAATTTGAGATATTACGTAAACAAAATTCAGTCGTCTGGTTATTCTATCATCAAGATGACCAAGACAGTTTCTCAAATCGGACTGTCCATATTTTACTTTAAACTCATGAACCTGATTTTATCCGTATTTGAAATATTTTGACATACGTCATCCTCAATCACAGATTTGTTCAGTCATCAAAACCAGAAATGACTATAATCTTTAGAATTATTTAATTACACTTGTTATCTTGGTAGGACCCTAAACGGTGTAAAGTACTGAGTTGGGTTCATGGCGTTTCCATCATATCCCATATACGACTGAACAGTTTGTGGAACTCTTGATACATGTCTATAGGCTGATTAGTTGGGAATATCATACATATTTCTACTGGGTTCTGAATACACCCTCCTACTTCGGTCTGGTTGTTCTTTTTGAGTATGCATGAGATATACTGTCGATAAATCTTCGTAGCCAACTTTTGACCTAACACTTTAATAAGATGGCTTAGTAGTGTTCTATTTGTTTGGCATTGCGAAGTATGGGTGAATAGTATTATTTTTAAATCAAGTCGAATTAACAGAGTCGATTGAAGAATAACTGTGAAAATTTTTACCTAAAACAAACTAGATTCCGTTTGTTCTTGACCCATTTCGTACTGTCTGACTTTGACATTTTAAATGATTGAATTATGTTGATCTCTGATCTAGAATGAGTCCGAAAGTCTGTGTTTCCTCAGCTCCAAAACCTTGGGGAAAGACCCATTTCCCTGAGTAAATTTATAAAGCAAATGATGCTTAATTGTCACACTTAACCAAAACTCAACCTTAATTCCTCAAAATCTATTGGTTGGTTTATAAAAATTGAATAGGCTCTGTCATTGGTACATCAGATCATTCCTTGTATTGGTTTTTATACTGAATAGTAAGTTCGTAGAAAAAGAAAATAGGAACGAATTTAAGTGGTGAAATGATCACACGCTCACATTTAAAATCAAATTACAAGCTAGTATATAAATCTGGCTGATTTGCAGAAACAATGATTAAGAGAGGTAAATTACGATTTTGACGAAAATTCGAGTGTCGTATAAAAATGATTGAAAGAACAATTGCAATTAAATTAATCTCCCGAAATCTACACAATCTGTCATGAATGTGTGATATAGTGGAAAAGACACATACATAGGTATGTATTGTTGGAGCCCAGCTACGACTTGGTCCCTTTGATAACTTGCAAACTAGAAGGCTCTAATTAGTCCAGATAAAGTGTATTTATTGGCGATCTCGTGGTATCGAAAGAATACCGAGACGTGCCAACGAGTACAGGCAAAATGGGCGGAGCGTAAGAAGCACAGTAAAACAGTCGCTGGTACTATTGGTTACAATAATAATAATAGTTTCTATTATTCACATCGTGTTCTTACGTACAATAACAATAATTGTTTCTATTATTCACATCGCGTTCTTATCGAGACAGGCCGGTCACTACATATGCATCCCAGGTGAGAGCGATCCATATACGCTCGTATCACGAATACTTGGTCTAACTTAAAAGGATATCGTGAACTATCATTGCATACTGATGTAAACTGATGTTTGCCTTTATATAAACTTTGGATGTTTGCTTGTAACGGCACTCATCATGTGGTATACATTCTTGTCTATTTCCGTTTATTTATATCACGTTTTGTCCATTTCCACATATGTGCTTTCGTGAATTGTCCATTGATAACTGTGGGTGGCTTTTATGTGTGCTTGGTCTGTGTATGCTGAGCATTATTCCTCTCGATTATCTACCCTCTTGTGTTCATATTCTACGCGTTGCCTATATTTCCAAACGAAAATAGTTTGTTCTTAGACATAGTGAGTCGGGCTTCAATGCATCTACAATTCATATCTGTTTCTCTTCATCTTATTGGTAAAATGAGTGTACATATTGGTGACAATCGTATTTAGCTTTATATTTCTACGTTGTATTTACCTCGTTAACCGACGGGAAATATACGAAGTTGAGTATGGTGTATGTTTCCTTAGTACCATTCATTCGTTAAACTGAAGCAACTTCACATGCTAGTGAGTTCAGAATGTCGTTACAACACTGAGAAGCTCTCACACTCACTGTAAGAACTGAAATTCAAGTACTTTGTTACTATTCGTCAGACAATGATAAATATGTAGATAGAAGTTAAAAAGAGACTGCACTTTGCACTGCTGACGAATTCGGAAATAGCCAACTATCAAGTAATTACCGATTGTATAAACAATCACACTATTTACAGTCACTTGTGCATTATAATAGACATGATGCACATGTTACTCTATGATGTAATCGAGGTTCAGTTAATTGACAAATTCATCGATCAAATCATCAAACTAAATGACACATTTGATAATCTTAATATTTTTACCTGGGTCACGAGATAAGGTTTTTACGCGGTCCATCGTAGAACGAATAACTAACTAAGTTCGTACTGGGTTTATGGAGAAATTAGAACAATATCAGATGTATTGTCCGGATTCCATTTAGTTAGCTAATCATCTGAATCAAGAAATAAATATTTATGAAAACAATCAGAATTTGAGATATTACGTAAACAAAATTCAGTCGTCTGGTTATTCTATCATCAAGATGACCAAGACAGTTTCTCAAATCGGACTGTCCATATTTTACTTTAAACTCATGAACCTGATTTTATCCGTATTTGAAATATTTTGACATACGTCATCCTCAATCACAGATTTGTTCAGTCATCAAAACCAGAAATGACTATAATCTTTAGAATTATTTAATTACACTTGTTATCTTGGTAGGACCCTAAACGGTGTAAAGTACTGAGTTGGGTTCATGGCGTTTCCATCATATCCCATATACGACTGAACAGTTTGTGGAACTCTTGATACATGTCTATAGGCTGATTAGTTGGGAATATCATACATATTTCTACTGGGTTCTGAATACACCCTCCTACTTCGGTCTGGTTGTTCTTTTTGAGTATGCATGAGATATACTGTCGATAAATCTTCGTAGCCAACTTTTGACCTAACACTTTAATAAGATGGCTTAGTAGTGTTCTATTTGTTTGGCATTGCGAAGTATGGGTGAATAGTATTATTTTTAAATCAAGTCGAATTAACAGAGTCGATTGAAGAATAACTGTGAAAATTTTTACCTAAAACAAACTAGATTCCGTTTGTTCTTGACCCATTTCGTACTGTCTGACTTTGACATTTTAAATGATTGAATTATGTTGATCTCTGATCTAGAATGAGTCCGAAAGTCTGTGTTTCCTCAGCTCCAAAACCTTGGGGAAAGACCCATTTCCCTGAGTAAATTTATAAAGCAAATGATGCTTAATTGTCACACTTAACCAAAACTCAACCTTAATTCCTCAAAATCTATTGGTTGGTTTATAAAAATTGAATAGGCTCTGTCATTGGTACATCAGATCATTCCTTGTATTGGTTTTTATACTGAATAGTAAGTTCGTAGAAAAAGAAAATAGGAACGAATTTAAGTGGTGAAATGATCACACGCTCACATTTAAAATCAAATTACAAGCTAGTATATAAATCTGGCTGATTTGCAGAAACAATGATTAAGAGAGGTAAATTACGATTTTGACGAAAATTCGAGTGTCGTATAAAAATGATTGAAAGAACAATTGCAATTAAATTAATCTCCCGAAATCTACACAATCTGTCATGAATGTGTGATATAGTGGAAAAGACACATACATAGGTATGTATTGTTGGAGCCCAGCTACGACTTGGTCCCTTTGATAACTTGCAAACTAGAAGGCTCTAATTAGTCCAGATAAAGTGTATTTATTGGCGATCTCGTGGTATCGAAAGAATACCGAGACGTGCCAACGAGTACAGGCAAAATGGGCGGAGCGTAAGAAAGTTCGAACCAAACAAGGCGGATAGCGGAACAAGAAGTGAGTTCGATACAGTTAAACAAGTACAGTAAAACAATCACTAGTACAATTTTTTACAATAACAATAATTGTTTCTATTATTCACATCGCGTTCTTATCGAGACAGGCCGGTCACTACATATGCATCCCAGGTGAGAGCGATCCATATACGCTCGTATCACGAATACTTGGTCTAACTTAAAAGGATATCGTGAACTATCATTGCATACTGATGTAAACTGATGTTTGCCTTTATATAAACTTTGGATGTTTGCTTGTAACGGCACTCATCATGTGGTATACATTCTTGTCTATTTCCGTTTATTTATATCACGTTTTGTCCATTTCCACATATGTGCTTTCGTGAATTGTCCATTGATAACTGTGGGTGGCTTTTATGTGTGCTTGGTCTGTGTATGCTGAGCATTATTCCTCTCGATTATCTACCCTCTTGTGTTCATATTCTACGCGTTGCCTATATTTCCAAACGAAAATAGTTTGTTCTTAGACATAGTGAGTCGGGCTTCAATGCATCTACAATTCATATCTGTTTCTCTTCATCTTATTGGTAAAATGAGTGTACATATTGGTGACAATCGTATTTAGCTTTATATTTCTACGTTGTATTTACCTCGTTAACCGACGGGAAATATACGAAGTTGAGTATGGTGTATGTTTCCTTAGTACCATTCATTCGTTAAACTGAAGCAACTTCACATGCTAGTGAGTTCAGAATGTCGTTACAACACTGAGAAGCTCTCACACTCACTGTAAGAACTGAAATTCAAGTACTTTGTTACTATTCGTCAGACAATGATAAATATGTAGATAGAAGTTAAAAAGAGACTGCACTTTGCACTGCTGACGAATTCGGAAATAGCCAACTATCAAGTAATTACCGATTGTATAAACAATCACACTATTTACAGTCACTTGTGCATTATAATAGACATGATGCACATGTTACTCTATGATGTAATCGAGGTTCAGTTAATTGACAAATTCATCGATCAAATCATCAAACTAAATGACACATTTGATAATCTTAATATTTTTACCTGGGTCACGAGATAAGGTTTTTACGCGGTCCATCGTAGAACGAATAACTAACTAAGTTCGTACTGGGTTTATGGAGAAATTAGAACAATATCAGATGTATTGTCCGGATTCCATTTAGTTAGCTAATCATCTGAATCAAGAAATAAATATTTATGAAAACAATCAGAATTTGAGATATTACGTAAACAAAATTCAGTCGTCTGGTTATTCTATCATCAAGATGACCAAGACAGTTTCTCAAATCGGACTGTCCATATTTTACTTTAAACTCATGAACCTGATTTTATCCGTATTTGAAATATTTTGACATACGTCATCCTCAATCACAGATTTGTTCAGTCATCAAAACCAGAAATGACTATAATCTTTAGAATTATTTAATTACACTTGTTATCTTGGTAGGACCCTAAACGGTGTAAAGTACTGAGTTGGGTTCATGGCGTTTCCATCATATCCCATATACGACTGAACAGTTTGTGGAACTCTTGATACATGTCTATAGGCTGATTAGTTGGGAATATCATACATATTTCTACTGGGTTCTGAATACACCCTCCTACTTCGGTCTGGTTGTTCTTTTTGAGTATGCATGAGATATACTGTCGATAAATCTTCGTAGCCAACTTTTGACCTAACACTTTAATAAGATGGCTTAGTAGTGTTCTATTTGTTTGGCATTGCGAAGTATGGGTGAATAGTATTATTTTTAAATCAAGTCGAATTAACAGAGTCGATTGAAGAATAACTGTGAAAATTTTTACCTAAAACAAACTAGATTCCGTTTGTTCTTGACCCATTTCGTACTGTCTGACTTGATTTAAAAA
>NW_017386021.1:467309-475706 GCF_000237925.1 Schistosoma mansoni
TGGTACCGGGTTCGTGTACCGAAGTGAACATCAACTTTGAGATGCAGGTACATCCAGCTGACGAGTCCCAAATGGGACGAGACGCGCGCCCCGGATTCCACTGCTAGCCACTATCAATCTTTTCTTATAAAGCTTGTGAATTAAGGCAATGTCGGGGCAGGCCGCACAGGATGCATATATGCCAACAAGAGACCGATCAATTGCAATCCTAAACAACAATGGGAAGATACAAGCAAACAATACCAAGTGAAAGGAAATCTATGGGTTCACTGACTTCTCGCATGACCGAAAATCATAAGCTCTGCTTTCCTTTTTACTTTGAGTTGCTTTTTGGCCGGTTGACTTATCAACTAACATATTTGCATGGAAGCAATAATAAGAATTTTAGATCGAATACAGTTCAACATGTATATATGATAGTGAATTTTCATAAGTCAACTATATTTGGTGTAGCAGGCAATCGATTTAAGCTCTTCAGGAATCTGAGAGATAAAATGACGCTTATATGAACTGAGGGTTTTCGCAGGTTTATATGATAGCGGCTTGGATTCAGTACGTAAACTTGCCATGAAGAATATATGAGAAAACTGGCTTAAGGTATGGTAGTGTTGAGTGCAAAAGGATAACGACTGTTAAACTTCATTCTGTTCTCATTATGTATTTAGTTATGCTACCTATTAGTGATAATCCATTTTGATTACAACCAATGACGTTTGCTACTTGTGAACTGTAATGAATGATTTCCATTCAGTGTGAGAAATTACCACTTCCGTTCATTTATTCGAATGATTTGGTGTATCTTCCACGGACGCACTAGTCCAAAATACTTTCATAATACTTCGCGATATTGATTCATAGGTTTTCATCGGGAAGGACAGAGAGAAAAGGGCGGCAATTAGGAGGAATATAGGACCAATAATCAAATCAATGGGAGATACAATCAAGACAAAGAAGTAAACAATAACAGGCTGAAAGTCAACAATAATAAACTATGAAAATCGAGGTCTACAGGACAAGATGTGAGCCATATGTGGAGAAATTCGAACACTTCACTCCTGCCTGAAGTTTGTGCTGATGACGTCGTTCAGAATAACGACGAAAGCTCCACAACCAAACCACCTAGCTCAGAGAACAAAATTCCACCAAAGACAATTATGAAGACGTAATTCTTAATTCAGACTATGTTGAATGTGGAACCTAAGCAAGCGAGTTAGTACATTATTCGTAGTAGGAAGGAAGTCATTCAAGTGTATGGCAGTCAGTAATTGCGGTTATTTTTTCGTTTATGTAGTCACTCACTTGCTGGTATTTCGGAATAATTTGCTACAGAATTAACTGAGGGTATGACTGCCCCACAATTGACCCGTCCGTAGCATGATGGAGTAGTATTTTCGTCGTAGATAACTTCGCATTTTCCAAGTAAGCCAGCAGCAACAATAGATAATGAAACACACTGTGAATTCGAAATAATAAAACGAAACAGAACTAACCCCAACGAGTCTAGGACCTCAAAAAGACACGACCAAGAACTCAGAATTTAAGTATGCAGTGTGAAGTTTTATTGTATTATTATGATAGGTTTAAGCACAAAGTAAAATATTCGAGTGTACAGTAAGCGTATTGGTTTGTAGATCATCAACGCATATAATGTGTTGAGTGATCGGGTGGTTACTCCAGTTAGACAGGAATGGTGTTACCAACCGGTTAACATCGAAGTCACATGTTGCGGTTAGTACCTAAATCGGATTACCCTTTCGTCTCATCCATGTGCTATGGTCGCTTTGATGACTGTACAACACAATCGAAGTTATTACAGGAATATATTTGCAAGAGTAGTTGCAAAGAGCAGAATATATACACTGCTGTATGAGTTTGTCCATGGCGTGCAATTAAATGATGCGCGTTGGTTGTCCTTGACAAAGATCAGAGAACTGTTCGATACCGAATGACGAGATTTCCGGATGATTTGGCTAGGGCCCAGTGACATTTCACTGTCGTTTAAGGTTTTTCATCACACACATCCTTCACGGATTACGATAATGTAAATAATAATTCTCATTTCATTTTGGTTAGTCGCCATGTTTGAGGTCAAAATTGCGAACGAGAGTAGAGTCCATCTCCACCCGTTCATAAATTATCAGCCAACAATAATAAAGTTTCAAGGGTTGTTTTGAGTAAACATAAGATGGTACGTCTTTATATTTCGTTTCTCTGTGTATATTACCTCATCTAATTTGATTGACTAATCTACTAATTAAAAAAAGGTGAATAATTTATTTCTCACTGTTGGCCTTTAACAGTTGTGTTGTCTTATTACTTTTACCATCTGATGTAATTCCATTTTATTCGGCTATTTGAATTGCATATTTTTATTTCAATAATAATTTTGTTGATTTAAATTATGCTTGAGTACCTTACGATTCAAACTATCTTTTAGAGGAATATTGTATTCTAGAGGGATCCCGTCTTTCAGCTTTAAGATTTCTACTTGTAATTCAGTCATAGGATAAGAACACTTGTATGAACGAGTACGGAAATCTAAAAAGTTAGTTCTTTTCACGAGTATAAAATTAGTCCAGGGAAATTAACAAGAGTCGCGTACAACGGTTTTAATGAAGTAGCTAAACTTAGCAAGCAAGTGATAGTAAGTTAGTTATAAATTCAGTCGTAGGTTACAGTATACTGCAAACGTTTTTTTCCTGAAGTCAGATTACCTTACAAAGTCCACTGAAATACTATACGAGCGTGACCAACAGCATTTTACCCTACATTTAACTAGATATCATCGCAAGTCAGAATGAAGCAAATAGATAAAATTTGTGCTTAAAACTCTTGGAAACTTAATATCAATAAAACAGTTGTAGTTTATTTGTGTTGGTTGTCCGTACGGAATCACTACCCACCTATTTGTAATTCGCAATGGTGGGACATATTTTACTGTTACAATTAAAAAAAAGAATTCGTTCGGACATTGTGATTAAGCGATCTGACTATTTGGCAAACCTAGAAACCAGACGAAGAGTTCCATCTAGAAATACGATTTCATTATGGGAAAGTGTTAATACTAAGAAGTTACAAACCTTTATTCGTGGCACTGTCGTCTTTTGTTGGTTAAATTTGAAGATCTGTTTCTCAATAGTCCAATAATAATGTATCTGTATCATTCTGAAATAACAGTCATCAACAAAGTGTTCAAAATTAAATTAAACTTCACTCCGTTGCACAAGCACGTGGCTATCAGGACCCAGTAGCTAAATAGACAATGAATAAATAAATAATAAATAATAGGGAAAAGCAACAGAAACATCAAAACAAGATTACAGATAGATTTAATGTATGCTTCGTTAAAAAATATAAAAACTATTAGTTAAGAATACATGTCACAAAGGAAACTGAGCATAACTCAACCTACTTCGAATTTAAGAGTTGTATAGTGGTTTACACAAAAAGGATAGAAAAAGAATGAAATCAAGTGGGAAGCATATTTATTAAATCGTCTTTAATTTATAAGCCAAATGCCAAATATTTTAAAACATGTTTGGTATATATTTAGTTATCTCAAGTGTAGGAGTGGTCAACGGAAATTAGAAATTTTCCTGTTAGTATACGCCCAAGAACAAATCATCAGAACCTCTTTTAAAACTGACTGCTTAATAGGCAAAGTTTTCGGAATTTTCAACAGCTTCCACAATATTGATTACGTTTTGTCAGAAAGTCTAACACAGCAAATTCAAACATATGTGGAAAAGTGAATTGTTATAAACAAACATGGCCCAATATAGATCAATCGTTCTAACATATGCGTACGTGCACAAGATTGGTATTAAAAGTGTGTGAAGCAGAGCAATTACAGGGGCTCCTCGGTGGAAAAAAGCGGAAATAAATGTCCAACTTCTTGCAAATAGAGATAACACATTATTAATCACTAGCTGTTTTTTTGCAATAAGTGACCTGTCGAAAATCAACTGATATTAAATAATGGACCCAAGTACCATACTAACGATGCTGATAAAGTGAACATTTTTTTAGCATTCTTGTGCTTGTTTATCGAGGTACTGTGTAGTCTACTTCAAAAATTTTCGGTCATTTTCATGCTCAGGTAAGATGCCGTTTCACATCGGTCAATAAATACCAAATATCTTCTGTATATGGACTTCTAAATATTTATGTGGATGAATGGAGTTGTTTACGAAGTATTAGTGCTGTTCATACTTTTAACCCTTGGATCATTTCAGGTACAACTCATATTTTAAGAATCCCCTAATGAGTTGTTTTAGTCAGTATTTTAAATATTTACAAATATCCCAATACACGTACTCCCAAACCAACCTAATTTAAATCCTTATTAGTAATGAAGAGAACACTCATGACACGGTATACCGACCAAATTTTAGTGACTTTTGACTCAACAGTTACTTTTTGTTCTGTTCTACACCCGCTGACGGAAATCCGGATATATCTCTATACTAATGTATTGGATAATGCCAAGTTGTAAGGTATGCTTACAGAAAATATTGTTATCCAGACAATGTTCATACATAGTATGACCTGTTATTTTCAGTAGTAGTCGCTTATAATAGTTTTTTTCACATAGGTTTAAAATCCTATACTTACCAGGGATTATGTGTACACTGTGCAACGTCATGCTTTCTAAGCATAACAATGAAAAAAGTGATTTTGTACTTTGTTATTATGAAATCCGATCAATCATTTTTATTCACTGAAACAATATGCTATAGTAATTCTCAAAAACACAAAGCCTTGACATAAATCAATAAACAAAGAGGATGTGAGAGTGGAAGGTAGATTACAACAGAGATTATTACAAAGTCTTGAGCCATTTATCTAGATACTGTAAGAAAAACACTAAGATGTAAATATAAACTGATGTCCTAAGTCCCAATTTATTAAACCCGATCAAACACCGTTATAAAGCAGTCAGATATCTGAGAAGTAGAAATTGAACAATAGGTTCGTCGGTTAAAGTCGCCACATGGCATCAAGAGAGAAGAATGCCAGATTACTAGATGTGAAAGCAACAGTGGCAGTCGAAAAAATAGTACATGGACAGTACGTTTTGCGTTGAATGGATCCTAAAAATTTGTGTATTGTGAATTAGAACATATATAAGCGAAAAGTATTGTTTCCGGTTAGATTCTCATCAAGCTTTATATTATTACAACTCCGCCTGTAGCTCTCATGGAGTTACTGCCGATCCCAAGTCCGGATAAAGGAGGAGGGTTGGGCATGGGGTTAGCGGCCCCATCCCGTGGAAAACTAACCCGCTAAAAAACACTAACCAGGAAAAATATTTCAAACCATTTAAACTCTGCCTTGGGACTTGAAGGAAGAATTATAACGCCTCAGGATGAAAGCCGAAATTCTTCGGAAGTCACGAGGCCAATGCCTCTTCTAACAACCAGGGCAACAATTAACATAGGTACGTGGAACGTCCGGACAATGTGGGAGACCGGGAAGACCATTCAAACAGTAACGGAAAAGAGGGAATGCTTCACCTTTTATTCAAGGAGATTTGGGAGTAAGAACAAGTGCCACTGACATACTGGAAAAAGGATGCTTCATCAAGATACCAAAGGGGATCTGAGCAAATGTGAGAATTACAGAAGCATCACACTGTCAGTTCCAGGAAAATTTTTCAACAGTGTTGCGGAACCAGATGAAAGACGCAGTTGACGCCCGACTTCCAGATCAACAGGTTGGTTTCTGTAAGGATTAGTCCTGCACAGACCGAATCGCGACATTACGGATCATCATGGAACAATCTCTTGAGTAGAACTTGTCACTGTGCATCAACTTCATCGACTATGAGGTGTTTGACAGTGTAGACCGGAGAACATTATGGAAACTTCTTCGACACTAAGGAGTTCCTGGGAAGATTGTCAACATTATCCGGTACTCATACGATGGACTACAGTGCAAAGTGGTGCATGGAGGACAGTTGAGAGGTGCATTCCCAGTAAGGAGCGGAGTCAGACAAGGCTGTCCACTCTCTTATGGTGATTGACTGGATTATGAGGACCTTCACATCTGAGGGGATGCACAGAATACAAAGGACATCTCAGAATCAATTAGAAGATTTGGACTTCGCAGATGACCTAGCCCTTCCATCCCACACACATCAACAAATGCAGGACAAGATAAACAGTGTAGTACCGGCATCTGCATCAGTAGGCCTCAAAATACACAAGGGGAAAACCAACATCATCATATACAACACGGAGAACGCCAAGCCAATCACACTTGATGACGAAGCTCTGGAAGATGTGGAAACATTCGCGTACCTAGGAAGCATCATTGATGAACAAAGACGATCTGAAGTAGATATAAGAGCGAGGATTGGCAAAGCATGGATAGCATTCCTACAGTTGAAGAACATATGGAACTCAAAACAACTATCAACTAATTTCAAAATGAGAATGTGCAATATGAACGTCAAGACTGTCCTACTGTACGGAGCTGAAAGGTGGAGAACTACTACAACCATAATCAAAAAGGTTAAAGCATTTATAAACTAATGTCTACACAAAATACTCAATATCCGTTTGCCAGATGCCATCAGCAACAGCTCATTGTGAGAAAGAACAAACCAGCTTCCATCTGAGGAAACTAGGAAAAGACGTTGGAAGTGGATAGGACATACATTGAAGAAATCATTAAACTGCATCACAAAACAAGAGCTAACTTGGATTTCTTAAGGGGAAACGAAATAGAAGGTCAAAGAACACACAGTGCCGGGAATCGGAAGCAGATATGGATAGCATGAATAACAAATGGAAAGGACTGCCCAGGACGGGGTTGGATGGAGAATGCTGGTGGGCAGGTATAAGTCACAATAATGCACAAGAATATCCATTTCATACGAAGTCCACACGTCAGAAATTCACAAACCATAGTCATAATGTTATTATTGCGACTATTTTATATCGGTCTGAGTTACTTTTATCTTACCGTGCTAATCAGATGTGGGAACTAGGCCCATAGCAAATCTGACAGGTTCTATATTGACGACGTTTGTCTATCACATCTTGGATTGACTGGCCTGTTATTGACAACCCACTCTTTCATTGGATGCAGATATGAGTGGTGGTCAGGGATAAATTATATATATATATATATATATATATATATATATATATCAACCATAGTTTTGATTTCAGTACAGCTTGGTTTAAAAATATTCGTGAAAGGGTACTTAGTCCCAAATTTGGATTCTACATATATTAATCCAAGAACTTTGAATGAATTTCAAGTATACTAGGTCGTGAAACGTCAAAAATACATTATTTTACTTGTTTCCACATTTGAAATATGGGACGTTTACGTCAATTTACCGTCATATATTTTCAATCAGCTGTGCAGGTAGTAGCAAAGTAATATCCCTTGACCCATTAAATTAAACTATGGAATAGCCACCACTTGACAGATTGACAAGCTGTTACAGATATCACGCTGCTTCTAATCGATAAGTTGATTAGGACTTCTTTTGGAAGCCTATATATCGTCTATCTTCGAATGGCTACTGAAATCCGTAGTTTTCGCAAATAGAAAATGACTTCACTTTTGTCTATTTTGCACAAGGGATTCAAAACTTTATAGATGAAACCTTATTTTACTAAAAGAATTTGAATTCATCCTAATTTTGATCTATTGACTGAAAAACGAACTAACATATTTTACAGGCATTATTTTTTACTCTGTGCATTCTTTTTGAACGAAGAGAAATGATAGCAATTTATTGAGAGTTGTACATTACATAACGAAACAACTAATTGGAATAGGTTAGTCCGAAAAATAAGATAACATATCCTTCCTCACCATATAAGTGGGTACCCTGGGTTTACTATATCATTTCATATGACGTGAAAAACCTTATCCAACAATAAGACCTTGTGTTTAGATAAGTAAAGAACCAACTTCCAGGATTCCTCAGATATGAATTATATTTTTGCCTAAACACAAAGAAACCTCATTTGACCACAATGAACTCTATTTCACTGTATTTGCTCAACCCATCTCAATCAGTCTACAGAATGAGGTTAGTGCCTTTAGGCTATTACCTCTTTTCCCAACCACCCACTTGAATGTGATGTATTGCAACTAATTAGTAGGTTACTACTACATGGTCTAGATCACTACACAGTAGCCTCATCACCTAACGCAACGTTCAATTGGTCCGCATTCTACAGAAACCCCCGTCATTTAGATTATACTGTCGGAACCCCCTTGTCGGACGCCCGAAAACTAGTACTATTGAGTCTATAAGTAGACAAATGAATACACTGCATACCAATGAGCAAACTCGACAAACCATTTTACGAAACACAATATCAATATGTGAAGGAAACTCGAAATCACTGTCATTACCACACATTTTTA
>NW_017386021.1:475906-569156 GCF_000237925.1 Schistosoma mansoni
CACAACCTAGGTGAACGTACCCAGTCACTCACCCACCCTAGATCACGAGTACGTACTCCGTGCTACTTATACCACTTAACTACTAGCCAGTTTACATCAAACGCTTGTCATCAACCCTCCTAATGTATCTCCCAGCTTATTCACCTCTAACTCTTCATTTGACCGACTTGGTATTCTTCGATTATAATTGTGTTTCAAAAACTAGCATTATCAGACCTGGAACATATGTGTTGTGACGTGATCTTTTATCCTTGACGATAATCTGAGTTTGTTTCCGACAGCCGAATGCAAGGATAGTCAGCCCGTGAACATGAAATAATGAACAACAAGTCGAGGATGACAGGCTGAAAAGTCAAACGATTAGGAAACAAACCTGAAAAACCTTTAAAGATACTTAGTACTTAGGAATCAGATGAATTACAGTTGCTTGTACGCGATGATGTGACCAGTGAATTGTCACATGTCTGCCATCTATTTTAAGGTTTCAGAAACTGATATAATGAAGGGATTAGTTTTATAATATAACTTTCTGAACTGTCATACTGAACACTGCTGTTTATATTTTTATTGTATGATTGATAATCGCTTGAACTTTCGTATTTTTATATTCTTCCATGTCTAAGCTCTTTTTAGACCCGTAAACTGTTGTCATATTCTTTATGATTCCAGATTTATCGTTAATTATTTGTTTCGCTCTTACTCATGTTTTGTGTCACTTTCAACTGAGTTATGTACACGTTTGGTTCTGTAGTGACCGGCCTGTCTCCGTAAGAACACGATGTGAATAATAGAAACTATTATTATTATTGTAACCAATAGTACCAGCGACTGTTTTACTGTGCTTGTTCCGCTATCCGCCTTGTTTGGTTCGAACTTTCTTACGCTCCGCCCATTTTGCCTGTACTCGTTGGCACGTCTCGGTATTCTTTCGATACCACGAGATCGCCAATAAATACACTTTATCTGGACTAATTAGAGCCTTCTAGTTTGCAAGTTATCAAAGAGACCAAGTCGTTTCTGGGCGCGTAATCGAATTGTAGTTGTGATCATAGTCAAAACCGACTCGACGCCATCTACGCATATATGAGCTTCTCTCCTTGGAAACTTTGCAAAGTAGTCCGTCGTACGAGTTCCGTATGATGACAGTGCAGATCTTCTCAGATACGCAGCGGTATCGAGATGGTCCTTTAGTGTTCCTCTATCCATACTACTACCGAGTGCTTTTTCGCAACCAGGATACTTGGTGATTAGTGATAAGTTCCGTTCATTTGGTTGTCTATCAATGATCCACGAAGTTAAGATTCAGTCGGTGCACGGTCTTTTCGAAAGCCATTCTACTGATTTACAATTTGGGCATCAATTGAGTCTTTCATCCGGTTCAGTAACATTATTGAAATCTCAACCTGGTACTGGCAGCAATATGATCCATCTGTAGTACTCACAATTATTACGATCAATTTGGCTCGTTTTCTTGATGAGGCATTTATCTTTTTAATCTACTGATACTTGCTCTCCTCACAATTTTTTCTGAAGAGAAAGTCAAACATCTTCATATTTGTTTGTGTATCTGACTTCAATTCTATCTGATCTTGCCGCTTCGCAGTTTTTGATTTTTCTGACAACTTCGCTAATTCACTCTATTGTTGTTTAAGTGTTATGCAATTGGAACTCTGTGTATGCCGACTCCATGCTTGATGGGTTTGTTTGCGTTGCTTCATGGAAGAGTTTTTTAATGTACTTTGTATACAACCACTGTTTGTGAAGATTAGTGACTATCACACTTTCTCGCTTTTTGAATAGTTGCTCTATTTCATTGTTTTCTGCCGAGCTGATTGATATTATCACGTAGGTCTTCATTACTTTTTTCTCTTTTAACTTTCTGTTTTGTATTTTCAGGTCTTTCAGATATTTTCGCTCTCTAACCCCTATTCTGTCAACTCATTTTCTGCGCTTTTATGTATAGAACTGTGCTTTGATGTTCCCTTCTATTATTATGCCCGTTGTTGATCAGCTGATTACTGGAATTTTATTTTGTAAGCATTTTTGAATTCTCTGAGATTGGTAGCATCTCGAAGGAAGAGTATACTAAACCATGTAACTCTGTTAAATTCTACGAAGGTTCTTTAGCTTCAGACTTAGCTTGACTACTACAAGGTTGTTTTTTAAAATCATATCAGCGCCTCTCTATGTACGTGCGTCTTCCGTGAACATGAATTTTGGTTAATATAAGTATAATTGCTCTATCTCTCCGTAGTGTGTTCCGGTGTAACCCATATATCCTTTGTGCGAAGATGTTGCTGTTTGTAGTCATTTTGTTGGGAGCTCACTGAGCAACCAGTCTCTCGCCATCCTAATCCGTTTCTCTCAATTCTTGCTACTTCATGATTTTTTTGTCACCAAAGTTATCCATTGCGACCTTGTCATTCAGGTCTCTCACTTAACCCTAAACCAGTAGGAATATGTATGATATTCCCAACTAATCAGCCTATAGACATGTATCAAGAGTTCCACAAACTGTTCAGTCGTATATGGGATATGATGGAAACGCCATGAACCCAACTCAGTACTTTACACCGTTTAGGGTTTGTTTACACCCACTTCCTACTTTTCATGCTGGGCCGCAAGTCTTTGATAATAAGAGGCAGTACAGCTACTGTAATTCACCAGTTCTGGTTAACTCATTAGGCTTTCATATTTCTAAATTTGTGTAAGACTCTGTCTGGGCAGTAGGGTTTCAGGTTACCCGCTGCTAACACATTATCGGAAAGGAGGTCGCCTGCCTTCAGTATGAAAAAAGATGAGGAGAAATTTCGAGCACTAAGAGATGATTATTTCGAAAAAATAATTTAGCTAACTAGTAATGCCGAATGTGGGAAGACCAAAGTGTAGTGATAAAAAAGAAATAGATATTACAATAAGCGAGGTGCGTGTAACGTCTAAATTTTGCTGTCTTCTGTTATTGAAACATCGTTGATTGACCTATTCGTCACGAACAGACCTAAGTAACAATAGAACCATATCCTAACTCAGCAAAAAACGTTTATCCGTACATTACAGGTATTCAACCCAAACATATCGTTCTCAAAATAGTTATAACAAATACAAAGCAGACATCCAATTTTCAGGTTTCCGGAGCTTAAACGTCCAAAATACCAAACCAAGAACTGAATGCGACAAAAATATCCGAAGTCAAAGTTATGAACAAACAAGTTCAAAGTTTGAAAAAAGCGAATGCATCCAAAACGCAGTGAAACTATTACGATTCCATACCATAGTTTCTAATGGTTTAAATATTTTTGGTTCTTCTATAACAATATGAATAAGTTGATTACATCTGATAATGGTAATAGAAGATTCGCCACGAGATAAGTGTAGCGGTAGATAAATCTCGAAAGAGCACCTACCAGATGATTCCTACTGCTTCCAGCCTTTTAGGTTTCAAAAGTGAATAGAGCCTTTTGCGTAAACACCATATATTTTCTACCGTATGATAAGATCTCAGTTTAACATGTTCATAGCATACATGATCATATGCATTTAGTTATACATTCATGTTGACCATCTGGCAAAACCATCATCTATCACTTTTAAGACGTAGTCATATATGATATAGAATTGTGCTTCACATTTTGCGTACTGTTTTTCATATTATTTGTGATAATATAACCCACATTATTTCTGGAATTACTGGTCCAATTCAGACTTTAATCTAACACTCAGAAATATACACTGACATGATATGGTTCATTATGTTCTAAACTTTATACACCACTATATATATCCTTTAAATTTTATTTTGACTCTAATACGCACTTGCTATTTGGAGTTACTTGTTCAATTAGGTAAGTCTGTCATGGTTTTTGGCAGGCACGTTTGCATAAAAACTATCTCATGTATTTTGTTTACAAAGTATCACACTAATTCCAAATGTTATTATTCCTCTTTAAAAATACATACAACTACACGCTCTAATTTTGACTGATGCCAGTTTTCTGTTTATAAATATACCACATGCACTACCCATTTTGATCATTTGATACTGAATATCAACAGTTCTAGATTGCTTTATTATATAGGTCATACGAGTGAGCTGTGTCATGGAATCAATCACAGAAGTTGACTTAAATGCATTAGCCTCAGCCCCAAACTAAATCTGGCAAACACATAATGTAACCCTTAAACACTGTTAATGACTTTTGTTTCAGTTATAGCAACAGTTTGGACTTCTCCGAGCACATTACATCTCAAGTATTCAAAGCAAGAAAACGCACTGGATTCATAATGATAAATCTCAATGAAATGGAAATGAGATTATTATTAGATGAAAGAATCATACCCATTCTTGGATATGATAGCCTAGTTAAAATTAACTGCAGGCATAATGATTTATGTTGTCTAAATAAAAGGATTCTCTCTGAATCTACGGTTTTTCCGAACACGGTTACTTTGATGTCTTCCACGCTATCGTGTAAATGCACAGGTTCGATTACACTTTTTCCATTACTGGTTGGACTTATCTAGAGACTCATACAAAAATGTAGATATATGATAATTCGAAGTAGTGGAATTGATATGCTTACTAATAGCTCACAAATAGTCCAGTAAGGGGATACAGAACTCAATCAGCACCATTGAAGCCGTTGTATTTGGAATTCCTAGTCGGCACAGAATGATTTACAAATAAATCAATAACATCACAAAAACATGCTCTTGATTTATCGTCTTTCATACCAAATATCGATTAGCTGTATGTAATTAAGAAAAAAACGCCACTGCACTGATCACCATCGACTCCAGTCTCGCACTTTATACGTTGATATTTAGCACCTTCATTATTACTAACTCCTCCCATCGTGCCCTGAGATCTATCGTTTTTATTAAATTGTTTTCATCACATATTTCATTATTTAGTGATTTAGTTAACAATTTATTTTTTATTAAGGTTCTGCAACCTGTCATTTTTATAACACTTCCCACTCATATTCGAACTTCTGCCGTAATATGGTCAAATGAAAAACTTCCACGTTAAATGATGTCCGCTGGCTTCAGCAACAAAACCACACCAAAACAAGTTCATTAGTTAAACCGTCGACACACCAGCTTAAGGAGAACTGACAGGCTTAGTAAGTCTAGTTCACAAGAGACTATTCTTATCGGATGATAGATGAACCCTTTAACTACACTTAAACGCTAAGAAGGAAACCTAAATGTATTAAATAGTTTGCATAAGTTTATCGCGATTATTTTGGTTATTGCATGTTAAAATTACGCCAGCTGTCAGTGTGTGTGCACTTTCAGCCTAGCGTAACCTCTTTGAGCTCCCTTTAGTATCTGGAAATATCCAATTTTCGAGTGAGACATTGCAATATTTAGGCACTTTCAAGGATACGAAGTGCGTCTTCACCTTGCTGGTAGACAGCCACAATGGCAAATGTGACGACCACAATCATGACAAGGTTGAACGACTGTGTTGTAAATTTAACTGCCTTGATAAACTAATCTCGCTCTAGTTACTTCAACCACAATATACACCCATCCATTTACTTGGAAACACAGTTCTTACGGACAGACAATTTATAAACGACCAAATGTAACGTTGCGATTCAAGTGTCTTTCACATTCTGTACTTGTGCAGCACATATTCACTAATTTCTATTAATTCTCTCCTTAGAAGTTTTCATCATTCATACTTCCTCCTTAAAATTTCTCACATTTTAATTTTAGTCTGTCGATGATTATGAGCAGCAACAGCGTTGCCAACGGTACCTAAACCTAGACTCGAAGGAAGATTAACAGAGGTAAAGGTCTTAATTTGAAATTTGATAATATGTCGAAAACCCCTGTTTCTATCGAGAGGATTATGAGAAAGCTGAAGACAATATAAGCTATTGCGCAAACCATGGATCACTCTACTCAAACAATAAAATTGAATCTCCAACTAAGTGGTCAGGATCATAATCATACCCATGTTCCTACTCCTAGCAAGACTGGCAAGCAAATCAGAAATGGGTAAAAAAAGCCTTACAAACCCCGTGATGCGGACTACTGAGCAAAAACAACGCTAAAAACGACCACTGTATACTCGTCACTCGTCAAAATCAGAAATTTAGCAGTTGGATGTAACTTATGTGATGGTTAGGTTCGCTGTCGCTGTGGTACTGCAGTGCCTAGGCAGTATTACGGGTCCATTTTTAGTAGCCTCTGTCTATGGTTGTGGTGCGTTTGCACACAATATCAAAAGCACCAACAGAACTGACACAAGAGAAGCATAAGACCCCACTGAAGGCGACCGTATCATTCCCCATCAGTGTATCGAAGTCGACAAAGAGAGGCTTAGCAGTAGACGTGACTATGGGAGCCGTTACCTGGGCTTTCAAACCAATGGAATTACCGACTGTAGCCAACGCCCCAGCATCTGTCAACAGAAAGGAGAGATGGGTGTAATAAATAATGTACAATCCTGTGAAAGAGTATCACTTCAGTTAAGCCATGTCGCCTGTATTAGGGCCAAAACGTAGCAAAAAACGAACTCCTCATCATTAAACGCAACTTTAGACTTTGCACGCATGGCAGAAGAAGTATTATTGATACCCTAGAGACCATCGGTTGACCGATACTCTCAAATCTGAGTAAGGCACAACGAACTGTGGGCCCTAATGGATGTCGTTAAAATATCAGAAGGCACCCAAGAACAAACCGAAATAGTATTCAGTGAGTGTCTGAGCAATAGTTGGTGGTCAATATGAAGCTCACGAACACCATATGCAACTGTGGCGTTGGGTATCACGTGGCATAAACCCTCACATCACTACGACAAATTATTAAGGTCACCTTGTCCGCCACACTTCAGGATCATTGGATCTCCTCATCAGACGATTGTAAAGTTCATAAGCCGGTAGGACCTAGTTTAGGACCTTCAGGCCTGGTTAAACTCGAAGAGTAATCCCTGAAGTCACCTCAGACATGAGAGTCGGCCTATTTTGGTAAAACAATAGCAAAAATACACCGATTAGGTTTACCTTGATCAACAACCTATCGCACAGAACATAGAGACCTCCATCTCACTTACATTACAAACTTTACAACCTAAAAACACTCAGTGGCCAGTTTTCAAGGAGCGGATCATTCACGTTAATCGACATTGGCTTAAAAGCCTGAAGAAAAATACTGTTGTATGCCAGAATCAAGTGATGAAACGAACTATCAAATGCCTCACTATCAACATAGAGGGACTAAAGGGCTAACCAGGATATCTGAAGATTATAATCCTAACTGAAACACGGCTCTCATCAGACATTGAGATAAAATTGTTATCATGTAAAGTATACAAAATAGGTGTAGTGGAGGTATACATGAACAGACACTTCAAAACCGTAACACCACTAAGTACCCGGTGTGACAGATTCGTGTTTGTGTAACTTCAGTGAGAATGGCACAAAGTACTTGATCCAAAGAATATACCTCTGAGCCTAGAAAAGTTACCAGGATGTTACCACATCCGACCTTTAATCTTGAAACAGTACGAGGAAACCACCGTCATACAAGTATGTGACCTGTCCAGTCCCTCACTAAATTTACACCAGCTCCAGGAGATTTACAGTAGGCCATTCTTTTTCTAATCTTTAGAGAGGGAGATAGAAAAGTCTGTTACAGACTAGTCGTTTTATTCCCAAAACTGTCAAAGGTAATGGAAAGACTGTTCAATGAACGAATCAGAGAAACAGTGGGTGAAAGCAGCACTCTTTGTCACAACCAGTTGGCTCACTCGCTTTATCCGCTTCGCTTCGTTTATCCGCTTCTTGTCGCGAGTGTCTGTTTGGATAAATAAGTGGTTGAAATTAATTCATCCAACGCAACCTGTATTTAGCTTCTTATTAATGCCGCCACATATACGGGGTTAGTCTGGAGAATATGCGGAGTTGAACGATGAATTTATGTTCATAGAACGTTCATACGTCCATAAAAATTGTGTTCATAGTGTCCAATATAGGTTTAAGAAAGGCAGGTCACGTGCCTCCAATCAACTCATAGCAATGGAAACCTGGACAAAATACTGGAACAATGTGATATGGGCTCATACGATATTACCTGACTTCGCAAAAGCCTTTAAAGTAATGACATAGGTACTTCCCGTGGTGAAGGTTGAAAAGATGAGATTCATCGATCCCTTTCTATCCTGGTTACGAAACTACTCAGAGAACAGCACGTTTCGCACCTAGGTAAATAGAGTGCGTGAGAGCTAGAGAGCTGTGACATCAGAAGTTTCACAAGGAACAAGTTAACTCGGGACACTAACCTGTGTAGAAGATACGAAGATCTTGAGATTCATGAAAAACCAAAACGATTCACTTCAACTTCGACAGGATATAAAGGCAGTGAAAGTATATACAGTAAACAATGCATTGAAACTTAATCTGTGGAAATGACATATTATGGGCATTCTGAGTGATCTCGGCCTAGTAACTACATAGACATTCGACTACCACCCTGGGGGTGCAAACAAGGCGGACGCAACCCTCCACTTTATGCGTGGACAACTTAGCGCAGTTACCACAGAGCTTTTCCCTACATGAGCATATTACCAGAATGCCACCATCACCCTCCTCAGGGCAACCCTCGATAGACTGTACATCAAAGAGCAAACACTCAGGTACGAACCCACTTTTTATCATTAAGAGTTACCTTCATTTGAAACTCTCTCTAGGCAGAAGTGACAACAGAACCTTCAGTGTATAGCTCAAAGAGAAGACCAGACAAGCATGTACTCACTAATGTTTTGACATCGTCACCTTGGACTAGCTTTACCTGATCTATGTCTCATAACTTCCCTAGAGTCATCCTTATCACATATGTTGTTAATCTATCACATTCTCACCAATTATCGTCCCTGTTTCCACCTTTATTCGTACCCATTAAGCCAAACAGTGGATTGTAGGTAAAGGACTTTGTCTCTATTCCGGGGACTTTGTGTATATGCAACTGCAAGACAGTGCCCAATGGATGATAATCTGGAAACGTCCATGAGGTGTATTTTGTCATGTATCATGGAACATGAAGTTGTCAGCCATTTCATACTACTTGGAACTTTATGTAAAAGAGTACTTCAGAAGTGCAGGTTTAACAGTTTTTGTCTTCATCTGTCAACAAAAAGCGACTTGTCAGATTGTATGATATCACAATGCAAGGGTATATTCACGGCGTGAAAGACAAAATGCCAAAGCGTCGTCGAAGAAAATAGGGACATGTATGTACTGATTTGAAGTTATACCTATTTAATGCTGTCCCATAGATGAAGTGTTGAGTATTAGCGAACATAACCGTAAGTCATGCTTCAGGTCTAACAAATTACGGCACTCTGAAATCAGTGTAACTTTTGTGTTCAATAAATTTCGGAATTCATAGGGAGATTATTTTGATTTGTACTAGTGACATTGCAGCTAAAGAAAGACTTCATCGTTGAAATATTTATGTTGAACTTAATTATTAGTAAAGCTTTTTCTTATCATATGCTGGATTTCAGACTTGAATGCAAAACTCCCGAACAAATGAAATGCATGTTATGTAAGCCTGTTTGATTTCTTATGGACTTATCAATAATGATAGACTCCTTATTAATGACCCACTACCTGTGATTCCTTTTGCAAATCTCGGTAAATACTATTAGAACTCGGAACTTACAATGAGGATGCATAACGATTGTTGCTCCAGCATCTATCTGTTATTAATATCCTAGTACAATGTGGTGTTTTTTCTTGTCAATAAATGTCGTTAACCATCTGACGTTTTTTAACATGTCTGATTACATTCGTCGTGTGGTCTGCTATGCAAACAGAGGCGAACAAAGGAGATATTTAAGATTAGACGAAGCGTGGATAATAAAATTTGTAATTAGACGCATAGTGAAATTAAGCTAGTGTTTAGACGAAAAGTAGACAATTCGGTGTGTACTTGGACGAAACTTGAACAACTTAGCGACATTCCTGATAGAGAGCGACAAAAAGGGAAAATTTCGCATTATCTCTTCATGGCAGGCGAAAAACCAATCATTCTGGCCCGTTTCTTCATTTTTTTACCCTTTATTTTCCAACGAAATATACCCCTTATTTCCCCTTTATTAATTACATGGGGACTACCACACTTTAAGCATTAATAAAAACCTAAAACCGTAACGCAACAGCAAAAAACGACAGCCAGGGAAAATGAGCTCGTGACAAGGATATTGGACCTCTCAATTCTGGCTCCCCTGAGGAAAAGTGATCACACCGTCCTATCCTTTAGTTTTGTCAGCAAAACTGAGCTAAGATATCCCACCAACAACAGACGCTGGAATTTCAAACGGTTGAACGTGTTAGCTCCACATGACTATCTATTATAGGTGGATTGGGATGTTCACCCTCAACTTGAAGTGGATGCTCATTGGGATTTCTTACTGCACACGCTCTTATCTGCTACTAAGCATTCAGTTCCTCAAATGGTCCCAAAAAGCTACAAACAACCTACACTCATCAAGAAGCACACTCGTCGTTCGCTTAGCCACAAAAGACACAGTTGGGCCGAATATAAACGAACTGACAACAACGGAGCGTACAGGCAATACAAACATATAAGGAACATATGCAAAAAGGCAATAACAAAAGACAGGCTTCAGTACCAGACTAAGCTTATCGATAAATTTGTCTCCAATCTGAAAAGCCTATTCCGTTACGTAGCTTCACTTCGACAAGAAAAAACTGAAGTTTCCCAACTGCTAGGTCCTAATGGTCTGATCAATAACGAGTGATGCCGCTAATCTTTTGGCTGAACAATACTCTTAGACATTTCAGCCGACCCAAATCAACTATACTGATGAAAGCTTCACCTGCACCTGTAAAGGACTTTCCGGAGTGGACTTGAGTGCTGACCTGGTGCTCCGTAAACTGCAGCACCTAAGAAAAGACACTTCTCCCAGTCCGGATATGGTTCATTCTGCTATACTGAGGGAAGCAGCTTCAATCCTGGCATCACCACTTAGCGTGATGTTTTCACACTCGCTAAGCCGAGGCAAACTCCTGGAGATTTGGAAGCTGGCTCACATCACACCAATTTTCAAAGGAGGTGGACGCAGTGAACCCTCAAGCTACCGACCAGTGGCCCTTCTCTCCATACCTTCTAAAATTATAGAGTATCTAGTATACGACGGTATACACGAATACTTATTATCCTTAAAGTTCTTCTCACCTCAACAGCATGGTTTCAGAAAGGGTCATTCTTGTATGACCAACCTGCTGACTGAGGTGGATAGATGGACAACCATCCTTGATCGCAAGGGGAAGGTTGACGTCATTTACCTTGATTTCTCAAAAGCTTTAGATAAGGCCAACCACATATGTCTTATCAATAAGCTTAGACGATTGGGTATCAAACCCCCTATGATTGACTGGCTCGCTTCATATCTAGAAAACCGACATTCTAAGTTCAATGTTAACTTCACTCTCTCTCAGGCTATGGAATGTCCTAGTGGGGTACCCCAGGGCTCAATACTGGGACCTCTTCCCTTCTTGATTTACATTGACGATCTTCCACAACAAGTTTCATCTGACTTATTGCTTTTTGCTGATGATGTGAAACTTTGGAGAGAGATACGTGACCAAAAGGAAACTCCTCTCTAGAAGTTTCCCAAGTCGAAAAAGATTTAGGAGTGTTGGTACCCTACTACTTGAAGTCGTACGCTAACTGTGACAAAAAACGCCCTTCAAGCAAACCTTGCACTGGTAACATTGAAACGCATTTCTGGCCAGTTTGATGGTAGAAATTTCCACATTATCTTCAACAGTTTTATTCGTCCCCACTTAGAGTACGAAAACATAGTATTTCCTCCCTTTCTCCAAAAGGATAAGGACACTCTGGAACGTATCCAACGTAGAGCCGCGAAATCAGTTCGGGGACCCAAATTTAAACCTTACGAAGAGCGCCTCCAATCACTTAACCTTTACCCGTTAGAGTAAAGGCGTCCTAGAGGTGACCTTCTTATGACTTACAGTATCCTTAACACTTCTGGCCATCCCTTTAAACATCTTCTTAAGCTTGGTCACAACATTAACCTAAGAGGTAACACCCAGAAACTGGAGACCCAACATAGCAGAACAGACTGTTGACAAAACTTCTACTCCGTAAGAGTTGTCAAATGCTGGAGTTCGCTGCCGATTGAGCTAGTCCAAGCGACTTCCCAGGAGTCCTTTAAGAGGAAACTTGACTTATTCTTAAGGACTAAGGATAACATTTTATTATGATTTACCAATTTCTTTTTTCTCCATTATCGTCAATATACCTAGGTTCCTGCCTGAAGGTATTTGTGGTCCACTGCTACTAGACCCGGAAGCCCATTAAGCGAAAGCTTCTATTCCGTCCTCAACCATTTGAACCACTTGAAGGCCCGTACAACCTTGAGTGTGGCAGTAATTTGATTAACTTTGACATTTGCTTGTCGTTTGGTTGCTGCTCCCAGGTCTAGAGTGTAGACCTTCTAACTATCCTTTTATTTACTTCTATCAGTTGTCAAATTATGATAATTAGAAGTAATGGGATTGATGTGCTAACTAAGAGTGTCCGTAATAATGCAATTTAAGGCAGGTAGAACTAAATGAACACAAAAGAACATATTGTATTTGAAATTGGTAGTGGGGGGATGAATCAAGTACAAATAACACGGCCTAAATAGGAATACAAATTTCTTTGGTCAGTTGTGCTTCTCCTTAGGTTCATCATCAATTATCCAATACACAGTTGGACAGACCAAAATATTATATGAGATATACATCTTAAGTATTAAAGATGGTTGTTAAACATTTTAATTGTCACCGTTTCTTGCTTGACGAAATATCCTATTTAAAGTTGTTGGCTTTAAATTATTTTTGCATGCTTTTTTGACAGTTACGTAGGGAGTTTACAATTTAGCATCACTATGTTGTTCTTGCATTTTCCAAAAATTCACCGAAAATTCTCAATGGGACTGTCCCAAAATTTACTTAAAACCGGTTAATTTTATCCCGAAATTGGGAGCTTGCGATTGTTTTCAAGAGATTAGTCCCTGAACTTAGCACATTTCACAGGCTCGTTCATACGTAGTCCCTCTTGAATGTTCTCTGCACAGTTGTATTGCAGGTAATCACAAACACTAAATCACTTGATGTTCGTGTCCTCTTTCTATTATACGCCGCAGACTACTAGTTCAATGCTGCTGTCCCAACCATACAAGCTTTACTCAAGTGTTCCCATTTTTGCAATTGCTTCTCTTCTGGTGGAAATTGTGAATGGGATTAATATGCGTCATTTGTCGTTTTTCCTTCCATATACATGCTCTTATCAGCTAAATAGCAACTATTCTAAGTCACTTGTAGATCCTGTATTTAATATCTAGCTTAGTTGATAAGACAGATGGGCACTGGGATAGTAGAAACAATGGAGATAAGTGCTTCCTTATTTAAAACTTTCGTTGTCTCTGACAGTTACGTACATTTTGGACTTTCGGTTCGTGTTTTGCTAACGTTTTGTTAATTTCTACTTCATTTTCTCGTTATCATTCCATATCAAAGGCTGATATGAAAAACCTAATCGAATTAAAAACTGAAGCTAATGAGCTTTTTAAAAAAGGTCTATACCGAGAAGCTATTGGCTTATATGACGAATGCCTTGGTTTATGTGGCTCTGACAAGAGCATGAAGTTGGTGTTACAACGCAATAAAGCCCAATGTTTTTTAAACCTGGGAAACTTTAGTGACGCCCTGACGGCTGCCCTGGAAGGTTTGTTTTCTCTCATATAGTTAGCTAATCACAATTAGCTCTTAGTATCTCTCCTGGTGATCCGAAGGCACTCTATCGTTGTGCACAAGCTTATGAAGGTAAAGGAATGTTAAAAGAAGCCCTAGAAACTGGAAGAAGGCTCATTCTAGTTGACCCTAGGAATAAAGCAGCTCAGGATCTGACTCACAAACTAGAAACTTCAGTCGCTTCGTACGTCGCAGAATCTGAAAGCCTTACAGGGAAACTAAAGAAGATGTTCGCCATCGTAAATGACAACTCGAGCTCTGCTGAAGAACTGGAAAAGGTAGGTTAAAATTTCATCTGATCGTGTCATTAACCGTTAAAGGCTATAGTTAATTTATCTATCCTAATAAAAGAAAACCCGAAAGTTGCAAGTTCTATGATCTGGACAAATCCCAGTTTTTCGAAGATCTATTCCGTTTGCAGGAACTCTAATCATAAGTTGACTATTGCTTGTCATCGTTTGTTAGCCCAGATCGTGGAAAATGAGCGAGATTGGGTGAGTTTATCATTTAGTTTAACGTTAATGGTTATAAGTAAATATCTGGAAATCTAGGTATTATTGGATACGCATTAGGTTTATTGTGTGGTTATCATCGTTTAGTCGTCGATAAGTTTAGTTGCATAACGTGATTTTCTTAATGATCCACTAAAAAGTGTTTCAAAATATTTCGGTAAAATATTTTGGTAAATCTGTGTGACCAGTTTTATGAAACACGATTTTTATTGTTGATTATCAAATACAAGAGCCGATAAACGGTAAACAAAAATTAAATTTGAGTCGTCCCCTTAGTAGTCTAGAAAAAGCAGTCAAACTGAAATGCTTCTGTAGTCCGCTTTTCCTCTCGAGATGCTCTCACATGGCCATGCGTATACAGTCACTGTCAGAGAAGTCCTACTCACTGTCTTCTCGCGGTGAGGGTGTTGTTTGCGAAATTGAGGGGACGAAAAACGAATGTCCGGCACTCTAACTGGGTTGGTGAATATGGAGGATCCACCTGGAGGAGTTGGAAAACCCTGATTCTAAACCAATGGTGCACATAGACTCCAGGATCCTGAGGGAATAAATGGCGTATGAACCAATTATTGGTCGCCAGCTACCAGGGGACTGGATCTCCTGATATTGCTTCACTGACTTGTTGATTAGACCTTCAGGTCTGTTATGACTTGTGGACTTATGCCCTTACTAATGTATACGACGTAATGATACAGCCAATTAGGCAGCAGTGATTTATCAATCAGACCAATGACGCATAAAACACATACGAGAAGTCTAGATTCCTTATTGGTTCTTCCCGCCTAGCCCTTTCTGTTGACCTCAAAACACCAATCTCAGCCTCCACAATATGAATAATGTATTCCAGACATAGTAAGTTTATATACAAAGTAAACAGACCAAATCGTGTCAAAATAAAAAAATAACATCTGTACAAAATTTAGCCGAATGTGGCTGTGAATGTGGGAGATAGTAATTGATAGACTGGACATAACTCAAGAATGGCAAATCGTATAATAATAGTCTGTAGGTCAAAATAAAACTTATAATAAGAGAAACATGAATATAAATAGTTTAGTTGATTAAAAACTATACAATAAAAATATGTAGAATTAGTTCAGAAATAGATCACAACAGCTACCATTCATTATTCTCATCGGGATATAACAAGGTCAAAGGCTCGGGGTGCGGCCCCTTTAGAAAACCACCTGCTTCGGTCTGGGTACCCGGGCAGTATCCTAGCCCTCACACATATCAATGATAACTGCTACTGGCCTCATTGTTATTGTGTGGCGCATATATATTTGGTGTCCAGTTGTACCAATGTTTATGTGTTCAAATGAAATAAAATGAAAGCGTTCGTTTAGCAAGGTTCTTTTTCTATGAGGTGGTCGCTAATCTAACCTACAACCCTTCTTTTCCGGGCTTGGGACCAGTTGTAACCCTAAAATGTCTACGGGCAGAATTAAATACACCTTAAAAGAATGTATATATATACTGTATGTATAATGTTATTATTTTAGATTCAAAACATTTTCTACTTTAGGGTCTTACCGTTTTACATGAACTTACACCACAGTATTTTGTAAACGGGATATTTTCACGTAATCCTGAACATTCGCTGGAACGATGTCGATTTTTAAATGCTATATTGGAATCACTTACTCAATTGAAAGCTTATCATAGTGCTAAAGAAGCTGCAAGCGTTCGTAAGGAGATTGAAAGTAAAAAAGTAGCACCATGTTCTTACCCGAAATACAAAATTGGTAAGTCGATCTAGTAATTAGGAATATACAAGAGTAGTTTTATGTTTACCTGTTTTATATTTATGTGATTTAAACAGAAAGATGAACGTCACTCTATGTTACAAATAAGATAGTTTAGTGAATGTAAAGTTTCAGCGATACATTAATAATCACTCATTAAACTATTCATGTACACTACCTGATTCTATCTTTGTTAATCGATATTTTGACTATTCTGGTCCTAACTTTCAGACCTCATATTCATACCTTTCTCTATCTACTTTTCTCAAGGTAATCAAGTATCTGTAATCAAAACCTAGTAGTGAAACTTGTCTTTAGTTACTAGGTTTGGAGAAAAAATCTAAATCATGCAGGTATATTTTCTTGGTAAAAACCAACAAATGTTCTGTTTACATTCAACAGTTTTTGTCGGTCGGTTTTTAAATGAGACACACGGTTAATGTATTTTACTATCAGGTGCGTATTTCTTGTGGATAGATTTTTATCATCATGTAACTCTTGGATAATCTATTAATTAGTTTAAGTAGGCGAAGTTGGAGAATTACTGAAGCTTTCATTCCAAGTCTTAAAAATTTCGGTTATCTAAAAAATTGTATTGTTTTCTTTAACTTAACCTTTACATACCACTTCCGTTCGATTCAGAAATATTTTCGAGTGAAAATATTTTTATAACGGGATTGAAAAAACTAACTAAACCTGTGTTTAACTCTGTGTTTAGTGAACAGATAAACAGTGAAATCTGGGTCTTGTGTTTTGTCTTATCTGGGACTCGCCAGCTGAATGTCTAATTGTTCCAATGACCTCTAGAAATGCTAACAATAAACATGGGCAGGCTATTTCGGAATACTTTTTTCTCTTTTAAACATAAGCTAAGAGATAAGCGCATGTTGTTGGTCTAGATTTGGTTATAATAATAATGATAACTGTTTTTCATTGAAACCCTGAGCCGATCTAACTTGAACTTCTATAGCCACGTACCCATTAATGATTAGGAAATTTCCAGAGTTCAATCGAGAAGCCGTGACCAGTGGAGCTAAACCATGTCGGTTGTGAGGCAGCCATCCACCGAGGACAGTAAAGAATGGTTGCGCAATATCGTGGGTTGATTGGAGTTGGACATTAACACTGTTGGACGCCAACTCAGTGGTTTAGAGGTTAAGTTGGCTCAGTTGTAATATATCTGGCCTTCATTCTCAATAATCTAGACAGTATATATAAATAACAACTTGGAATCATTCACATTTTCAGTTTAACAATATGTTTACATTTTACAGATTCTACAGTTGAAAAGCCAGTAGAAGAAATTTTAACAAGTCTTCTTCGATCTGTAAATAGCTATCGGTTATGCCCAAAAACTCGAGACTATATTTTGGAAATATTGGTTAGATATGTTCCATCTGATAAAGGTATTGGATGGTCACAGAAAATTTTTAAAATAGAAGGTATGTACTTCTGAATACTTTCATTTGGTTGTTTTTCATAATATTTCACCTTAAATTGACCTTATATAACAGTGGTTAAAAAGCAGTATTTCTTAGTTAAAATATGGTTTCTCCTGATTAGAAAGTTTATCTCTGTCAAAAATGTTTAAATTATTGTTTCAGTACAGAAAGGTCAGTACTGAAAAGTAATATCCTAATAAGCAAATAACATGTGAGGATAACCATCCTTCTACAATATTTAATAAAAGTGCTATATCAAGTATTTTCAATCATTTTTCCGTTCATTTAGTGTGTTAGTGCTGGTGTACAATTTTCACTGAGGACTTCGTATTGATTATCGATTACTATTTGTATGTGCCTTGTGTGAACACCCTACTGTAGCACATCCGAAATTAGCAAATGAAAGAAGCAAATAAAGTTAAAGATAGAGTTTGAAATGAGATCCCCAGTGGGAATTGTTCTCTTATATACAGAAATCACTTACTATAAAGGAACAGAAAAGTGACAGATATTACACACATAGTAAACACTGAAACGCAAATGTTCTACTAATTCACGGACACGTATCCTATCCTCAAATAACTGACTTCTCCGATGTTGTTGATGCTATTTACTATTGGTTTGTTTTTACGATTCATTCAGCACAAACATTGTACATCAAGAGATGCAACATAAAACAGTGTAATGTCACTTCAGAGAATGAAAGAAATGAAACGACACAGGTAACATGTAGGAAGACAACGTTACTATTCCTTATAATCTTTCTGATCAAAGGCAAAGCCTCATAATCTAACTAGTTCGTTTGATTCTAGAACATATCTGAAGTCATGTAAAGCAGTATAATATATGGGACCACCATTCAGGGCCTCGTGATCCACTTACGTTTCCCATTTACCGGCTCGTTTAATGAAATCTATTCAACTGTATGTGTATGGATGACTTGATAGGAATTCGGCTTGTTTGTCCATACTTTAATTTATCTCTTAACAAAACACCAACATTAGTTAGATTGCATGAGTGTGCTATAATTTGCCTAGATGAGCGCATATAAAACATAATTTTGAAATCGAACTCCAAGATTAGCAATACTATTGTGTTTTCTACAGCATAAATCAGCAGCTAAGCTTTTCATAACCTTGTCTAAGCCTCTTCGTCAACGTTTAAACTTTACAGTTGTCAAGTTTAACCTATATGGATTTCATATCACTTTTCTTTGTGAAAAGGAAAGTCTTGAATAAAGAATTTCACTTTTTAATAAATCATTTAATGATATCACTTATCCATATGATTCTTTATACTTTTGAATAGTTCACGAAGCGTTCTATATAAAGTAACTTTATGCATTTGTATATAGAATTTTTCTCTTCATTTTTTGTTTCAAGGTGTTATCGATTCTTTACTAGAGGTAGCTTGTGCAAGTGGAATAACTTCATTAAAAAATTGGCGTTCATCTCGTATTAATAAACATAGAAATAATGAACTAATTTCTAATAAACATGAAACATCATGTCAAAATTCACCAGATGGAATTCGTTTAGCCACTACAAGTGATACACGTATGACTGTAGCTTGTTTATTAGCTAAGATATGGGATGATTTAACTTCAGACAAAAGTCGAGATGAATACACTAAAATATGCAAAGATTTTATCATGTAAGTAAAACTATTCATTATTTTTATGAATTAATTATGTATCTAACATTTTTATCTAAATGGGAAGTTTGTTTGAGTTGATATATAATGTTATAAATTAATATCATCAAATGAGAAATCATTGGAAACTAGCGCTCATCGAATAATTGTTTCTTCCTAGTATGAAACCATCAGGACTCACAACGTCAGCAGAGGTTGAATGCATAATTTTCATATCTGGCAACCAGTGCATTGCCTTCGAACTATTAACTTGATATCTAGTGGTCTGAATTTCTAACTTTATTCAATTTTTTTTTCATTGAAATCATGAACCGACCAATGTTAAACAAACATTAGAAACCTGGAGGCACTGGACGGCCGTTTCATCCTAGTATGGAACTCCTCGGCAGTGTGCATCCACGACCCCGCACGTGCGACTCCAACCAAGGACTTTCGGTATTGCGCGAGTGCGAGTGAAAATTTCATCAAGTGGAAAATTTTAAGCATGAAAGTAAAATAGAATGCTTACAAAATAAGTTTACCTCGTATAACTTTTTTGGATGCGCGCTTAAAAACATAGTAGAAATACAAGAACTACTGAATGTATATGGTGTGTGGGCGAGAATGATAATGATTGGTTGTTTTTCTGAGTCAGACATTAGATAGGGTTACAGGTGTTATATATCTCCCTATCCTTATTATTATTATTATTATTATTATTGATTTACTGTTCTTGTTGTTGGATTGTGTCGGATTTTGGTGTGGAAATATATTGACGTTCTAGTCAGGCTAATCTCGTGTTCTTGATCTGAGTTGTGTTGAAGTCCTGTAGAATAAACACTGGGAGGGAATCTAGTGTAGATATTCGTCTAAGGTAGATTAACGTCCCACATACGTGTAAAAGGTAAAAGGACTGTTATAACAAGAAACCCTAGCGTTATAACAAGTATCCTACCTTTATAACAGTATAATTAATATGTGATGCTGTGAATGTGTACAGAATGATGTGAAACTCCTAAGGTTTTGGTCAACTATTCAGTGTTAAGAAATTAAATGGAAAGTAAAATATCCAGATCATGATCACAATAATTTTTAGTGAGAATGCTAAATTAAGTCATTCACAGTATACGTTTTTTCTCGTTTTGATTTTTATCAGTGTTAAGTATTTGGTATACTAGAGGTTTTGTGTAAGTTATGAAACATTACCAACCACTGTGAAAGCTCTACGTTCATTTGAACATCACTTTTTAGTTCCCTGTAATATCAAAGCTTCGATATGAAGGTAGCCTTGTTAAAAAAGTAGATATTGGTCTTTTTTAAATGTCTTGAATAAAAATAAGACTATTATCTATTTACATCCCTTCGTGTATTTTCCAAACTATTAAGTAACTAACAATCATAATTCATCTTTAACTTGAGTTTTAATTTCATTGTTTTTATACTAAAGTTCGAGTCCCGTTAAATTTACCTCGGTTTGGACAGCCTAGTAGTAATATCAGTAACCTCTACGCATAAAGTGTACTTCTAAAAGCCGAATAGTTAAACACATACTTAGTAAATCGAGTTGTATTAATTGATGTTAGACAGTTGAAGGTAGTCGATAGAAAACTCTTGGGATTGAGTTCCATGATAGTTGACAGTTACCTGTAGGACATACCTGCGATCTGAAGGGAACTTATACTTTTTGTGGGATCTGAAACCCGTCACTTAGCTTCACAGTCTAAGGCACTATCACTAAGCTATTAGAGCCTCAGTGACCTCCTGTAAGACTGAGAAATTAACAACTGATTGATCACTGAATAGTGATCAGTGTCATATTTTTTTTAGCTTGGTGTTAGTGGATATGATATCGAGTCATTCAGACTGGTTGCCATATTGCAGCCTGATTTATAGAATTCGGTCAGCACTAAAAGATTAAACAAACATGATATTAATCACCACTCATTGACCAGTCATTTATCCGCTAATTAACTAATGTCTTATTTGCAAAACTTTTAATTTATATTAGCTGTGGTTTGATTGCTTGTATTTTTACTGATGTCTGTAACTTTGTTAAGAAAAATGTTTCTATTCTAGTGAATTATTCGCTGATAACTATATAGAAAGTAAGGTTGAGGCTGCCTCAGTTATTGGTACATTATTTCTCGGACCTTATGAAGTTGGATCAGGAATAATTTCTCAAGAAGGGGTTTTCGATGGTCTATTACTTCTTACACAATGTGAGAATAAACTTTATCAGGTAAGTTGTTTCATTGTGGTCATAATCATAAGCAACGTAATCCTAGCACACAGATTCATCAGTTCGAGTTGTCGCGTTGTCAGGAGAAATGCAAGAGAGTATAAGCATGAGTGCCAACAATATCAGTGATGGTAGAAAAAGATTAGTCACAAACAACAGAGAATGAATGCACTGAACAAAAAAGATAGCTTTAAAATTTAAGGTCCAACGTAAAGGATTTCCATCGGTTATAATTCATTATTATTTACAATTATTAAAATGACAATTTATTTGATCTTGATTGTCTATTTCATAGTTTATCTGTATGACCCATGTGAATTGATACAATATTAATGAATACAAACTGTACTAAACAATATGAATAACGAGTACGGTTGCTCCGAATTAGCATTTTATGTTTCATTGAGTTTCGGAAATGTTTGACAATGACACTGACCTGTGACTGTGAAATATGGTTATTTGACAGAAATAAAATCATTTATATGCACTGTTAATCAACCTAGAATTACTATTGGAAGCGACTGAATAGTTTTCGTTATTCGGTTTAAAAGAAGAATAAACTATATTCATCTAAATGAACCACGTTAATTTCCCCTTGTATTTACTGATTATTGATCGTTGTTGCCAGTTTTGTCATATTGTGTTAGATTCATCGGAATAGCATAGCCGAGGTTAAAGGAGTATCTTGATTTCTCGGAATTTACTTATTTTAATGTATATAAATAATTGATTATGCAGTAAGTCATAGTTAGCTTCACGAACATTCAAGATGATAAAGTCCCAGCGTCAGCAGTCAGTGCTCAGAACAGACCAAGGTAAAATGACCAGTTTACTGCGACTTGGCGGATGAAAGGTTACATCAACCAAATAGTAAATTGATAGTTTTATTTAATCTGGATCTGATGATCCAAACTTACGAAACTTTCTTGAAGCAGTTTAGTCCTAACTATGTTACTAGCATTCAGATCAAATTCATAACTAGTTTACTTCCCTATAGACTCATAAGCTTGCGTCTTCTGACTGAGAGCATATTGTTTTTAGTTAATGGCTATTGGAAGCTGTTGTCGTATGATTGCCCTCAAATATTCAGTTTAATGTTTTTGTCTATCTAAACCTTATGACTAAATAACGAATTGTGTTTGACATATGCTTATCTAACTAATTTAGTCTATTCAACTGGTTTTACAATGTCTTATTCACAACATGCCAAAGTAATTACTTAATGAACGGGGTAGATTCATGATCGCACTCATCTGTGTAAATGAAAACTTATGTTCCTTCTTGTTAACCTATACATAAATAAATAGATATTGTGATTTTAATTACTACTGAATGTGGATTTTAAGCCGAAGGACACATCAAAGGACATTTTTTAAATATGATATTTGTACTGAATAAATATAAAAGGATGCCATCACCGTATCATCCAATTTGTAATCATGCTCATCTCTCTCTCTTGCGTTAAATTATCACCTTTTTGTCATGCTTGCTTCCTCTATTTAATCCTTTCTCAATGAGTTTTTGTGTATTTATGCATTACTTTTTAGACAATTGCATTAGATACAATTGTAATTGCTACACATAAGAAACAACAATGTTTAAGTATAATTTCTAAAGCTGTTCCTTTATTACAATCATTATACAAAAGTGAAAATGATGGTACTAGAATTCGCGCACTTGTTGTAAGTTATTTTTACAAACAATTTTAACATTTTATTTTTACAAATAAGTTCTTTAGTTGAATGGATTTTGTGGAGATTAGTTTATTTTCCAAGTTGTATTCATCACAGATTGATCGTCATTTGGGGTGCCATTAAAAACCAGAGAGCACTAAAAAGCTATTCCGTTCTGGTATGATACTCTTTGGCGGTGCACACCTATGACCTCACCGGGAATCGAACCCATGACTTTCAGATCTCACGGTAAACCTTTCATCACCAAAACTATCAGATTAGGGTTCGATGATACAATACCCACTTCGATCAATTCACAAAACAGTCTAACGATTTTACAATGCCGTTAGTAATAAGCTGTGCCACTCCTTACATACTTGAACTTCAACAATCACAATATCTCACTAAAAATTCCGAAAAATCTTGAAGTTACTAGTGAGTTTACTACTATAGTTTTATTTGAAGGAGTTTTGTGTAAATTGGTTTAATTTATAGGTTATATTCGTTACAAATTTTTGATGATTGTTAAACAAATGGAAAACATCCATTGAGATAACAGGAATAAACTCTTTTCTGCGAACTCATTCTCATAGCTGTACAATCGCGAATGTATACTGTTTTTACATTATGATAATCAAATAATATGTTTGTTGATAATAGCTACAATATAGTGAAAAAAACTAATGAGATAGTACTTTAGTGAACAAGAACACGAGTGGGGTCAATCGAATGTATTTGGGCACAAAATTACAGAATTTCTCACCAAAATCTGAGAACCATATAGCGAATAAATTCACTTGGTATTGTTTGTTTGAATCTTCCCATTGATGTTTAGGACTGCAATTGATCAGCCTCTTATTGGCATATGTCCATACTGTGCGTATTGCCTCGATATAGCCTTAATTCACAAACATTATAAGCAGAAATGGATAGTGGCTAGCAGTGGAATCCAGAACTCCCGTTTCGTCCTATTTGGGACTCATCATATAGTAAATAGTTAATTTGCAAAATAACAATCCATCGTCTCAAACTTGACTGTTGCTTTTGCAAATATCAGTCGATTGTCTCAGATTTCATTGTTCATGCATTTTCATACCAATTGCGTTTCGTTCCCGTTCTCTCCTTATCGGTCTTCAACTGACATACATTCTGCGCTTGACCATCGTTATATACTACTTATGTGGATATGAGTAACTCACACCACAGTACGATGTAATTAGGTGTAAAAGGACTAAAAGT
This sequence comes from Schistosoma mansoni, assembly GCF_000237925.1. NCBI lineage: Eukaryota > Metazoa > Platyhelminthes > Trematoda > Strigeidida > Schistosomatidae > Schistosoma > Schistosoma mansoni. The sequence goes on from NW_017386021.1 coordinate 500,194, forward strand.
GTACATCTTAAGAGGTTGAATATTTATCAAGATTGTCTTAAAATATAAATTGGTAGAATGGATTGCGTAGTAAAACAAGTGGAATTTTGAAATTGATGTGAAATAGATTCAAAAAGGCATAGAAAAACAGTTGGGGGGGGGGGGATAAAAGCAAGGTCAGAAGAATAGATGAGGAACGGGGAGAGAGGGTGGCTATGGGAAACTGAGGGTTACGAATATGGTAGTCTTTTTGTACACATAGTTCTGGCAAAAGCTTCATGAATGCAGCGAAGACAGAATATCACCAGTTTGCATAGTTTTCTTTTCACTTTGACTTAGGTAGATGTGTCTGTTTTGATCAAATGATCCGTGTTTGTAAGCTGTTCAATAATTGAGCTTGTTATTATACAGCTATAAGAATAATTTCGCTTGAAAGTAAAAGTCTTTGTTAAACCAATCTTATTTGTTTACCAGTTGCTTTTCACTTTTGATGGATCTAATTTCCATATATTGATAAGTATGTAACATGAAAATATGGGATATTTTTCAAATTTTCTCATTTACCTCATGTCCAACTATTCAGTTAATTGCTTATCTCGATGAACTGCATTTCCACAGTCTCTGATTCAGAAAATCGTAGTTATAATGTGTGTTGATGTGTTCTTATTGAGAAATGTATAATTTCTTTTAATTAACTAGTTCTCTACTGTCTAGTATTTCGTGACTAAAATACTTCACCCAAATTTTCTGAAATCAGAACAAGAATTGTAGTCCAACAATATGTATTCTAATGATTCCATTAACAAAAACAGAGTAGTAAAATATTACAATATATGTAGAATTCACAACAAAAACTTTCAGTACCTAGATTCATCTGCTAGCGTTGATTAGTTGGAAATGGACAAATTGGCATACTCTTATTGAAGCATGTCCAAAGCATAATATAGTCAGGACTCTATCCGGCTAAAACCAACATGTTGTTTTTATTTCGGTTAGTTTTAAATTTCAATGATGAGCTCGTTTAGGTTGTTAAACTGATTAATAGACTGCTTATAAATAGATGGTTCACAATGATACTACATAGCCGATTGATAACTGCTCGCAATAATGAATTAGTGGTGTAGTCTGTCAAATAAACAGATATCGTAAGACAACGCAATTGATTAGCGGAAAATATTTCTTTCCTAGTCAAATAATATACTTATAGACAAAATATCAGAATCTAGAACAAACATGGCTAGAATCTATCTAAAACATTACCATACGGTTTCGTAAGCCACTTACGAGACTTGATTCATACAATTGACTGATCACTGAATAGCTCTCAACGTCACGTTTATCCAATCCTTTAATATAACCAAAATCTGTCGATCGTGTCACAGTGTAGCCACTAATCTGTTACTTAACATCGCCGGCGATTTGTACCTGAAGGTAAGCAGCCTCAATTTAAGTTACCTGTCACTTGGTACTCCTGATGAAGGGAAGCCTGTAATCACGAGGGACCTAGTACCCTTTGGTGTGTTCAACCCCGCACCATCCAGCTTGGTGGTCTGAGATGTTCCCACTGAGCTTTTTGGCGCTAATCAAATTGAAGATATGTCTTGGTGACGAGTGTCAACTAGTACGAAGCGTATGTCCAGGGTTTTCTCTCGACTAACTCCAACTACGTAGGAAGTTTTTGATTTTCATCCATCATATTACTGATTAAAAAATATTTATAAATATCATCTAATATACTTGTTTTTGTGCTTATCACTCATTTCAGATTTTAATACTGGTTACATATTATTATTTTAGGCTTTATGTAAACTTGGTGCAGCTGGTGGTACAGATGCTAGTGTGAAAAGTCTCACAGAAGGTTCCAATGTACTTCTTCTCAAAGCATGTCGTCGGCTATTATTGGGTAAACGACAACCAGATCCTGATGTAGATGATATTGCTGCGAATAAATCAGCCGATGTTCATTTTAATTCTGAAGGAGAAGTTGTTGTAGATGAGAATGATGATGAAATTCAAATTGAAGAAGTATCAGCTAGTCAACCAGTGGAGAACAAAAAGGATAACAAACCTGTAAATGGTTCTACTACTAGTACTATTCATTTTGATGATTTAGATTCTGCTCATTGGGCTGTTGAAGGTATGGCTTATATAACAATGAATGCAGATGTTAAAGAGGAAATAATTAACGATGGTGAATTAGTGTCAGCTTTATTAAGTTTCGCTGAAGTATGTTATACTTCCACCTATTGTTTTACAAATTGTTGTAGTTTTCAACTTGTTTTTTTCACTGTAAAGGGATTTAATATACATGGTTTTAGTTTGTTATATGGTGATAATGATGCTCCACTAAGATTTGCTAATTGAAATCGGCTTAGTGATGGGACAGAATTATCAACTGAAATCCTTGAATGAACTGATATTAAAAGACAATACCATTAGCCAGAAGTAGAGAATATATCCTACAACAAAATTACTCGCTTGAATGAAAAATATTAAACACAAAAATAAATTTGATTAGATATCATTCAATAAATAAACGATTGGAAGACAACTAACAATAGGTCATTTACTCTCCAATAGGATTAATGCCTATCAGGCTTAATTCTTGATCATATTCATATCAGATAATGTTGTTACGTTCCCATTCGTAAATAACTAGACTCTTTTTTAGTTTATTAAGTCATGTAAAAATTAATGATTGGGACTGTGAATAAAACATTACACTTGATAAAGGTAATTGTTTGTTGTCTTAACCTCTAATTAACCATTCATGAGCAAGGTTGTTAGTTTTGAAGCTCACGGGTACTGAAATAATTCAGTTTAGTTGTATAATAAAAGGAAAACCAGATTTGTGACTTCATGTATAGTCTTCGTGACAATTTTAAGTTCATTGATATTTTACTCTGTTCAGCAAGTGTTGTTTGAAAAACGACTTATTTCGTTCAAATATATTGCTGATATTCTCAAGTTTTTTTTTATAAATTACTATATCGTGTAAAATAACTTTACGATTTATTCCATTTGTTGGATGCATAATGAGTAGTTAAAGAAACCTTATGCACCTACTAAATTACAGGGTACTTTTTGTGTTAGGCGGTCGTTCAACTCTACTGCCGCAATTTACGCTTCCTATGAGCAAGCTCGACCAGCTACTTGGGAGAGAAAACTAAGAATGAGTAGGGAATTATTATTGACTAACTCGAATCTACATATAAATGCAAACTCATTCATTAATATCGATGTGTCTCTCAGAAACTTGGATCAGTTTTTCGCCAATGATATTTGTCTATTCCCCTCAGGAAATCAAGTCAAACCTTGGTTAATAGCATGCACCTGTCAACATCTATCATTTATCACTTGGCCTTGAGCTGATATATCTGATTGTCCCAGCTCATGATTATTGAATCTGGAAAAAAGTTCAGTTCTCGTAATGAGCACAGTACTCTTTATCCTATCAAGTTGAAATACGATGATCTCAGTTTCGCAATTCAGTCATTTAAAATTCACCGCAACTATCGATCAACGTCGTTTGAAACATCCACGTTCATTGATGCTACTAGGCACGGTTTCCTGCTTAAAAATAGAGATGTATGTTGCTCATCTACTATTCAACGATCGATTTGTTTATATTTTATTAATTCTTGGAAATGTATCCTATTTTTGACAAAGGTTTCAGTCATATCATTACAACCCAGTGGATGAATAAGGTCAGTCGCCCTGTAAAATTTAGATATTCTGGATTATTTTTCATGTATGATAGTGGATGTGGGCTGCTGAGAAATCCCAGACTACAAGCAAATATATTTTTGATACTACTTGGTCTTTAGTGATGTCGAAATATATTTCAGTTTACAATAAAAGCTGTCTTGAGTTGGAACAAAATTACACAAACTACTTAATTAATCAATGAATCATTTTTGTTATGATATACGTATACATAATGATGGTTGAAGAATGTTGTTTAATCTGTAGCTGATTCAATTTTCAAAGATTACTGATAAATAATACATAAAGTCTTTGGGGGGGGGGATATTTTTCAATTAACTTGAATTTCAAAACTATGACTTCTGGTATCCAGTTAGATAATTTTAGAGAAACGATGGTTAGTTTTTTCACAGAACCATCTTTTGATCCTATGTGAACTTTCTATTCACACAGCTCTTTTAAATTCTGTTTAAAATCATTTTTAGCATTGTCAGAAAGACTCATCATTTGCTTTGTGCAGTGTTTTAGCTCATTTAACGAATAGTTTTGAACGTCAACAAATTGAACCAGAAATCCTTGAATTAGCGAAATTTTCTAAACAACATATTCCAGAAGATCATCCATACGATTCAGATGCATATATTCAAAAACGTCGTCAAAAATTAATCAATATGGGTCTAGCTTCTTCATTATATCAGTTGACAATGCGTATAGCTACTACTTTGGTCGGATCAAATCAGGGTTTGTCCGAACTGATTTCTCGGTAAGTTAGTTAGTTCATGAAATGTTGGATGTTTCCTCTTTATTTTGAGACAGCTATACACACACTCATGTAATCCCTTCTAAACACCTAACAGTAAAATCTCGTGTTTCATTATATTGAAAAGATCCTCTATAGTTTAGACTCATGGCTGCTCTAGACGAAACTTCGTTTATTCCTAGCATAGAATTTAAAGTTTAAGGACATCTATCATACATTTCAGCAACTTTATTTCTTTTCCTATATTGCTATATTTAAATTATTCATTGTAATATTTAGGAATACTGTAATCTTACCATAGGTATTCCGAAAATAAAAATATATCGGTCACTGGTCCTTAATATTACAAGTATTTTGACTCTTGAGATTTATTTTCTTAATTTAACCTTTTTTGCCTATGTGTTATAGGAATGTGGGCTAATGTACTTTTGTGTCAGACCTTACGTTGATAATAACTGTCCGACTGCGTGATAAATCTATCCTAAACATTTTATTGATAAGTTCGCAGTGGACTAATATCTGAAAATACTTTGTTTTTGTTTTGCACTTAAAATACCTTTACATTTACAACTTTTATGATTCTGTGGACCTGAACAAGATTGTTGTCTACAACTATCAGTGTTCCTTAAACTTAATATATTTGAAGGGTGTGGATTTACCTATTTAGGCAGGTGATTTAACAATTCTGAGAGGTAATAGAATTAATCTGTTTTCACTTCAAAAATGTATGACGGAACTACTGACTTGATTTTATAGGCTGTAAATATTCATGGATGTTGATAGTCGAGACATCTACTACGTGTGTTTAATCAGTAACTACTCTGACTCATTTTTGATGGCTAACAAATGCGTAGATTGAAGGATAACTAAAAGATCCCGATGGAGTTCATCTGTATGAGTATTTTTAGGTGATTTAAATTTCCTATTACAACTTGCGAAAAAGTCATAGTTTATATTTGGAGACGTTGGACATCATCCCCTGGAATCAGTCGTATTGGCACATACGTATTCATTCTTTATTTTTCCATAAATCTTAAACATATTATCATCCAGTACTTTTCATTCGTTCCTCTTAAGCTTTGTTTAAACCTTCACTTCAATAGATATTATTAATTCCCCTTCTCTGCGTCTTTTCCTACCTTACTGACCACAGAATTCTCGCGAATGAGAAGTCCGAATGATCCTTTGCCTATTATCATTTATTTATCATAATTATTTTATCTATATCTCTTAAGTCTTCCGTTGATACTGAAGCAAAGTTTTATTGTCTGTTGTCTGGTTTAATTACTCTACGCGTTTTCGACGCTTGACTAACTCGTTCACTTAAAGGGAGAACAGCAAAATCACATTCGTAGCCTGAGTATCTAAAGCCGGATAATAATGCTTAAAACTCACATGTATATTTGTCAGTGATTTAACTGGCCAAATATTATTTATTTATTTGAACACAAATATTGGTACAAAGGGAAACCGAATAAATATGCGCCACACAAGTCACTTGATTTGTGTGTGGGCTGTGATACTAACCGGGTGTCCAGACCGAAGCAGGTGGTTTTCTTAAGAAACCACACCCGGAGCCTTCGACCTAAAGGTTTGATCCACAAGGCAGTGAAGCAAGATCAGGAGATCCAGTCCCCTGGTAGCTGGTGACCAATAATTGGTTCATACGCCATTTATTCCCTCAGGATCCTGGAGTCCATGTGCACCAATGGTTTGGAATCAGGGTTTTCAAGCTCCTCCAGGTGGATCCTCCATATTCACCAACCCAGTTAGAGTGCCGGACATTCGTTTTTCGTCCCCTCAATTTCGCAAACAACACCCTCACCGCGAGAAGACAGTGAGTAGGACTTCCCTGACAGTGACTGTATACGCATGGCCATGTAAGAGCATTTCGAGAGAGGGATGACTCTCCCCACCCTCGACCGTACCAGAAAACCTGATGGTGACCAAAATAACGATATGTAGAAGATGATATTAGTTATAGGTAAGTAATTTACTCACTCAGAATAGACTATCCATTCATGGATCTCACTATGCAACATCCAGGCATCATGTAACATGTCTGGTTTTTACGCAACACATCATAAATATATAAAATTTTATTATACGATTACAAGCAATCACAAAGCAACCTAATTAATTGACTCACGGATATTTATGTAGTTAGTCGTGAAATTTCTCATACAAAATGATCTATAATTAAAATGGCTTTAATGTTATGAAACGTGCGATTTTCAATCATTCTCCATGTAGTTAACAGTATAAAGTTTTTACCTACATATTAAGTAAAAAGTTAGTGGTTTCTGTAAATTCGCTTTGTTTGTTAAAGCATCTCAGTTTTTTTCATTATATAGAGTTGAGGTAACTGATAATGAAGTCAATTTTATTATTGTGTCTTAAACCAATCAGAAAATTACCGTCCTCTGTTTTGACTATCGGATATTAACTATCAAGTCAGCATATTTTAAAAAAGTTAATCTATAACTGTTATATCCGGTCGAAGAATAGGAGAATAGTAACTTCTAGGATCTATTTGAGGACTATTCTAATTTATAACTATTAAGTAATTATATTATATGTATATTCATATTCTTTTTATTATGGGCTTTTATTTGACCTATTGATTATTGTTTTACGATTTGCGATTAAGATATTCCCAATTTATTAGTGACACTCTCTCACAATCACAGCCACTTTTTGGCTTTATCTTGTATGATTGTTATTTTCTGTTTTATGGTATGATGTCTGGTTTGTTTGTACATAAACCACGTTTGTCTGAAATATATGATTCGTACAGCGGAGGCTGATATTAGCGTTTTGGACTAAACCGGCTGGGTTAGGAGAGAAGCTAGTATTTTGGAGGACTAGTAAAAACTCTAGGCACATCGTATAAGCTTATGAGTCATTAATCTGGTTGTATTAGTCGGTGTCTCTGATTGGCGGTCGTATCACCTGATACATAAACCAGGCCGTAAGAACACAACAATAACTTTACAGTGTCTCTTTCTTTTAACACTAATTACTTGTTATTTTTTCATTTAAAGCATTTATTTAGCCTGTTCCGAATTAGTTGAATGTCGTGGTAAACTTGTACAAAGTGGTGCTGGGAAAGCTCTTCTTAAATTATCAAAGAGTGATTTCAATACAGATACAGGTAAAACGTTAGCTTCTCAAGCTCTTGCTCGTTTGACTATCACTGCAGATCCACGTGTAACATTTCCAGGACAGAAGGTATGAAGTGATCGTTAATTGTTTAATTAGAATAACATATATAAGCAAACAATATTATTTTCAGTTAGATCCTCATCAGGTCTTACTCTAATATACAATCCAAGTTTTTGTATTCACAACATATTCGTAACACCTTTATATCTTCCTCAGCCGAATTAGCCTTAATAGACGATTTTATTTATTATTGTTTTTTAATACTCTTAGTTCTTTTATTTCTCTTCACTCTCCTTTTTTGCAAATATATGCTTCATTGCCCAATCATCTGAACACTTCTCATTACGTCATCTTATGGTTTCATGAAACATGGATTCAAGCTTTATTATTCTTGTCACAACCAGTACACCTGTCACCACACTATCGATTTGTACTTTTCACTCATGTTTATTTATGTGATCTATTCCACTGTTATCGTTGACTCATAAACTTCCTTGATTGTTTTAATAATTTCGTATATGCAAATAAATATTGCTGTATATTAGAGTGAAGCCTGATGAGGATCTAATCGAAAACAGTATTGTTTGCTTATATGTAATGTTTTAATTCACACTATGGGAATTTTTAAAACTGTTTATTTATATTACTTAATCATGTTTATTTCCTAAAGTTGGGAATCACGTTTATAATTTTGAATTAATTGATGGTGAATATGTGAACAATTAAGTCGTGGATGAGTTCTAAAAGTATTATGATCTCTGCAAAACGTCAAGTTCCTTGGCTTAATCCCTTATGTAGTAGCAGATACACACTACTATTAATGAAGTAACTTTGAATGGGAACATTTTATAACTGATGTAAAGTATTTCCAAACATAATTACTCATTTTGAATATGTAATAGTTTAAAGTTTAATTAGTTGGAATTAGTATGTTCACTGATATTCTATCCAGTTATCTACAAGATAGAAGCAGTATACTGTACCGAAAATAATTCATCCAGTATAGCAATCAGACGTTCTGCTGGACAATTGGATACTTTATTTTTAGAAAATAATTATCATAACTAAAATATGTATCCGATAAAGCTTTTTATGTATAAATACACATATCAATTTTAACGTTTCATCTACACACGCTTAACCATACTCAAACTTGAACGCACTTTTGAGCTCCGAATTCTCAATGAAGACTTCTCATTCTTTCAAATCGGGTGATGCTAATTTTAACCTTACTGGGGGAATATTGATTCTCTCAAGATTGCTGGTACACCTTGCCAACGACTACAAACGAGCATGAAACCCAAGTTAATCAGGGTTTCCTGTTGACTATATTCGACCACATAACACGTGTTTTTATATTTAAATATTGTATCTCACTACAATTCATTTGAGTAGTATGAAAGTTACATGTAATCTTAAAGAGATTCATGTCTGGTGTCTCTTCGTTCCGTTTTGTATATCATTTCCAGTCTTTAGAACTTGTTCGCCCACTGCTTCATTTAATTCATGCAGATTGTAATGCACTACAAAATTTTGAAGGTCTATTGGCTTTAACAAATCTAGCTTCATTGGGAGATACACATCGGTAAGTAATGGAACTTTTAATATATGATGCTAGCTGGTTTCCACACATCTGACATTATAGATAGTTATTTATTCGTAATAAAGCAGGGATATAGTAGTACTTTTCTATAATCAACATCACGGGATGATTTTAGTTAAACAACCATTGAAAATCAGAAAGCACTGGACCGCTGTCTCGTCATAGTATTCAACCCCTCAGCAGTGTGCATCCTCTACTTCTCTGCCAATCAAACCCTGAGCTTTTAGGTCTTATGGTGAGTGTCCAATCTTTAGACTACTGAGTCGGCATCTGATAGCTTACGTGCCTAACTTCAATCAACTTGCGATATTGCTGAGCCATCTTTCAATGTCACTGGTGGGTAATTGTCCCACAACTGACATAGTTGAACTCCACTGGATACGGCTTCTCACTAAAACTCCTGGAATTACCTCTCCAAATTAGACACTTGGGAGCATATTATTGTTATTATCATATATGGGGTTTATGGAGTTTGTTGAATTTCATAGTTAACTAAGAGCCGTCTGTGGCACTAGCTATGAAATTCAACAACCTCTACAAACCACCTGTATAGTATAAAATTATTGTTAGGCTTAAATGACCTGACATTACTTTTTATGTGCACAATAAGCATTCAAAATTTTAGATCGGATAAGAATTTAAGTCATTTTGTGTTATCGTATGCTCAGAAAAACATCAATTTCTCGCATGAAGATCTGAATAAGGAAAGGTTAGATATCAAAATTCGAAAAAAGCAAGTAGGTTAACCTTCTTAACTCATACATTGAACACTAAGTAAATATACGTTAATGGTCGGGGATTTATGGTAGCTATCGGATTGGTGCATAAGTAATGATTATGATTGCTGTATTCTTGATTCAGTCGGATACAAAACACAAACAATACTCTTTGGAGTGCAAAATATAGTGATATTCTGGATGACTTTTCGGTGGGATTTACTAAATTAGTTATTTTACAAGTATTCTCAGACTTAACTTATCTATAAGGAATGCATTTTAAAAAATCATGGAGCATTGAACGACTATAAGACGTCTAAGCTGTGAACATTAACGATACCACTTCCTACGTCGGTAAATAAATCTTTGTTTTATGAAAATAGGATATATTGTTCGCTACTATTCAATTTGTTTTCAGGGTCACTGGGATACAAAAGTAAAGAAAAAATGATCTTTTTAATTATTTTCTACAATGCGGAAGAAATTCTTCAACGAAAATTAATTGATATTCATTTTTTTTCAATGATTTCCTATTGTTTCTTGTTTATTTCTCAGTTATCGTATCATGGCAGAGCATGGATTACCTTTGATTGACCATTGTCTTTTTGAAGATCATCCAATGATCAGGAGAGCTGCAACAGAATGTGTAGCTAATTTAGCTCAATCTCATAGTTTTGTTATATCTTCTGGTGGTACTATTCCTTTGGATGATACAGATATAGCTAAGAAGTCATTACATCTTACATGTTCTACAGAACGTGTAAAATTGCTCGTTTTATATTGTGGAGAATTAGATGATTTACTTCTTGTACGTGCAGCTTCCGGAGCTCTGGCCAGTATGTCATATGATCCAGGAATTATAAAGAAAATTACTAATGTGAGTTTGACGGAAAGAAAAAGTTCTAATTCACAAAATCAAATTGCGAACTAACCATGTTTTATTTATGGGTAGATTTTTAAAACGTTTTTGTATCCATGATATTACTCCATCTCAACGAAGATAGTTGCTAAAGACTTGCAAACAAAGCTATTTTAACTTCATTGGATTATCTCATTCTTGATATTTTTGACTGAAATTTGATCAGTCTTGGTTGGCACATGTGCATTCTGTACGAATTGTCTCGATGTAATCATTGTGACAAGTTATTGTAAAATAAATAGAATGTGATTAGCAGTAGAATCCAAGACGCGCGTTTCATCTTACTCGGCACTCGTCAGCCGATCAAATTTCAGTGACAAATATCATCAACAGGATAATCCAAACCATTTCAAGTTAAATAAAAATAATACCCATTGTACAAATGAAACGCTATCTGGACTCAGTAGCTAAGTGAACAAAGCGATGGCATTTGAAGCGAACAGTACTTGGTTTCAGTCTCGAAGTGAACACCAACTCAGAGGTGTAGCTGGTACATCCAGCTGATGAGTACCGAATAGGACGAAACGCTCGTCCTGAATTTCACTACGAGTTACATTCCATCTCCAAAACTACTTCCTGTAAAAATAGTAATATAAGAAGGATAGTGGATATAATTTCATGTTATCATGATCATCTCCCAGGCGAGCGATTTCAGTAGGTTCCTTCAGACTATTAGATATACATACATCATTATTGGAAATCTGTTATGTGCTATTACTTTGCTAAAGTTATTAGCTTAAAATAGCGAAACGTTAATAAAAACAAAATTTTTTCACTCATTGAAGAGTAAAAATTTCTAATAATAACGATCAGCATTTACCTAATGCCCAAATTTTTTTCAAATAATTATACCTGATGTTGGTTCGAACATCTCTATATATAATGTGTATATTATTAACTCATGCACCTGGTGCGAATCACACTCTAAATACGTGGGCTAATGATACTACTCAGTTGCCTAAACTAAAGTATGTGAAGCGGGGTTCGAACGTGCTATGTAGTGGCGAAAAGCCAAGCTCCTTAACCACCAGTGATCAAGAAAGGTAAGTGCGATTAATACGTTGCCTACATAATAGGAACAACCAGATACTGAGTATTTGTTTCCTTTATTCACCCGTTAAGTGTATGAACTCCTGCGTCTTTATTTATGACTTTATTGTTTAAATGTTCATTTCTTATTGTGATGCGATTGTGTAATGCGATTTACATTCGTGTCATTTGAAATTCGTATATATTATCAAACAGGCTATACATGAAACGTAAGGTGGTGGTTGGAGGTAGGTAGTCGATAGTAGACCCCAGACCTATGTTTCCACCCATATTGTGCTCGTCAGCAATGTTTACTTGTAATCTTCAATCCCGTGTCACTCAGTTTTACAGTCGAAGGTGTTACCGCTAAGACATCCGGGCCGATTATAGGATAAACTTGTAATCAATTTTAGTTTTTTAGCACATCTAATTAAATAAACACCACTCATTTTATAATGTTGCATCATTGATGATCTACCTGTTCACCTTATTCATTTGTACTTTCAATATCAATACTTACTGTCAGCGAGATTTATTAAATTACTTGAATACACTAACGTTTTGATGCTTACCGCGGATGTAAGTACAGATTTGTGGTTCACTGGTATTGTCTTTCTTTTGAATGATAGAGTGTGAATGGCAAACAAACTAACAATGACTCTCAAGTGATTTTAGGTTATCACATCTACATTACCATGAAGCACTTTGGAATCCGGTTGATGAACGCCATCCACAACAAAGGCAAAATTTGTAGCAAGTTTGACTGACAGGACTTCACTGCTGTTAGTTTGGAATATGGAAGATGCATACAACTGTTTGCTTACTTTTCACCTCAAATGTTTTCTAAATATTTAATAACTTTCCAGATATGCTTGTTTCAGGCACTGAATTGAAGAGAACAGTCTTACATCAATTGCATTGAGACTCAGAAATCGTGAATAACTTGAAAATTCGACTATATATTATTTCACCACTTTCTTGATAGTACATAGTCTCATCGTAAGTTTTTCTTAGATCTAAACCCGAGTAAGCTGTATGTTGTCGACAAATATTAATGAGTCCAAATAATATTCTCCATATCGGAAACAATACAAAATATAGGTGCGATAATTTTAATAAACCTGATTCTTGTAGACTATTTCGGTCCATTGTTTTTTTTAAATAAATAGGTATCCTCATGGTTTGAAATTATTCAAACACTAGCTGGACACTTTTCATGCGCGTTACAACATCGAGCAGCTCATATCTTGCAAAACTTTATTTTACATGGTGAACGATCTCTTGGTGAATACTTTTGCAAATCAAACATGTTTGAAGTCCTATTATCCTTGAGTCTATTGCCAGATATCGATCCAGCGGATCAAGTGCTACCGGATATTAGACCTTTGTATCCCGGATGCAGTGATGGACGTATTCGGGAACTGGAACAAAAGGATCGTGAAGGCACAAGAGAATGTGCTAAAAAAGCTTTAGAACGTTTAAAAGAGCATGGATTTGTGCAGAAAACCCCGAACCAATGAGAAAAAAGAGTAGTAGTTAAAGTAACAATGAACAAATCAGACATGCGCATTTCTAATATGTACTCTAAAAAATAATTTATTTACTAATTTTTATGCATGTTGATTTATTTAATGAAAACTTTTATTTGTTAGTATTTTACCCAATTTAACGATTAAAACCCACCGCATGTTGCCTTAAAAATAATTTGTCTTATAGTGCCTAACATTAAAAGCATTTTTCTGTTTATATTTACCTACAAATAGTTATTTTAGAAATGCTCACTTTTCTTAATTATGAGGTATTTTTGTTTTCTGTGCTTTTATCCACAAAATGAAACATCCGAATGTTACTATTTCAAAGTTTATTTGATTATCTTATTGATGATGCTTATTCGTATTCTCCTCTCACAGTATGGGATGGATTTCAGTGAATAGGACAGGGTCAAATTTTTCATTCAAGTAAGCTAACTATACTACCGCATTATAAATCCCTACATGAAACTGCATGAAATTGTTATATGCTACATAAACTTACTTACACCTGTCGCCCCTCGTGGGGGAGCATAGGCCACCCACTAGCAATCCCCATCCAACCCTGATCTGGGCAATCCTCTCCAGTTGCTATTCATCCTTTTCATATCTGCTTCCGATTCCCAATGCAGTGTGTTCTTTGTCCTTTCTCTTCAGGATTCCAAGTTAGGGCTTGTCTCGGGATGCCGTTTGGTGATTTCCTCAATGTATGTCCTATCCACTTCCAATGTCTTTTCCTAATTTCCTCTTCAGCTGAAAGCCGGTTTGTCATCTACCACAACAGGCTGTTGCTGATGGTATCCAGCCAATGGACATTAAGCATCTTACGTAGACAAGTGTTTATAAATACTTCTACCATTTTCATGATGGTTGTAGTAGTTCTCGAAGTTTTATCTCCATACAGTAGAACTATCTTGACGTTCGTATTGGTTGACAGTTGTTTTGAGTTCCATATGTTCTCCAATTGTAGGAATGCGACCCTTGCTTTGTCAACCATCCTCTTTAAGTCCGCATATGATCCTACTTGTTCATCGATGGTGCTTCTCGGGTACGTGGAGGATTCCACATCTTCCAGGGTTTCTCCATCAAGTGTGATTGGGTTGGTGTTCTCCGTAATGTATTTGAGGATCTTACTTTTTCTATTGCGTATGTTGAGGCCTACTGATTCAGAGGCTGTTGCTACACTAGTTATCTTCATATGCATTTGTTGGTGTGTATGGGGCAGAAGGGCCAGGTCATCTGCGAAGTCTAAATGTTCTAATTGATTCTGAGATGTCCATTGTTTCCAGTCGACTACCATAAGAAAAAGGAAGGGGGGAGTAGGCACGCGCGTCTGACTCCGGTCCTTACTTGGAAGGGATCTGCCAGCTGTCCACCACGCACCACTTTGCACTGTAGTCCGTCGTATGAATTCCTTATGATATTGACGATTTTCTCAGGTACACCATAATGTCGAGGAAGTTTCTATGAAGGCATCCCTTCCACACTGTCAAATATCTTCTCATAGTCAATGAAATTGGTGTATAGTGACGAGCTTCATTCAATTGATTTCTCAACAATGGTCCGTAGTGTCGCGATTTGATTTGTGCATGGCCGATCCTTATGGAATCCAGCCTATTGATGACGAAGCTGGATATCTACTGAATCTTTAATCTATTTCAGCAACACTCTATTGAAGACTTTTCCTGATAATGACAGAAGTGTGATGCCTTTGTAATTCTCACATTTGCTCAGATCTCCTTTCTGTGGTATCTTGATGAGCTATCCTTCTTTCCAGTATGCAAACGGCACTTGTTCTTACTCACAAATCTTCCTGAATAGAACGTGGAGCATGTTTGCCGTTTCTTCAGTACCTCAAGTGGTATATTGTCGGGTCCCGATGCTTTCCCACTCTTCATTTTCTCATCCTGATTTCCTCGACCGTTGGTGGTGTGATATCTTTAAGGTCTGTGTGTGCTGCTTCAACGTTCAGTGGACCTGGTCTATTCAAGAGTTCTTCAAAGTGTCCTACCTATCCGTTCTTGAATCTCGGTACTCGTATGGCCTTCTTTCTCCCTGACCAGTCTCTCTGGTTTACTATATCCCCCTGCTAGTTTATTCTTCGTATCATATAGTTCTTTCCTATTCCGCCGTCGTTAGTAGTTCTCCCATGTATTTCTGCTTGTCTTGACTTTAATAGTCCTCTTCACTTGCTTGTGCCTTGACTTTCTCTGCTCGTGTTCGACTGTGGTTAATTGCTGTCTTCTTGTTCTTCCTTTCTTCAATCTTGTTCAGGGTTCCCATAGAGATCTATTCCTTATGATGATGCTTCTTGAGACCCAGAACCTCGTGACACGTTGAAGTTAATGTTTCTTTCATACCTTTCCAGTTGTCCTCCATCGTAATTTCTTCTTTCCGTAGATCCTGTAGAACTAGGAACCTGTTGTTGAGAGTTATCTTGAATTCCTTGAGTTTGTTTGTATCTTGTAGGAAGGCTGTATTGAACCTTTATACTGCTGTTTGTCCAGTGTTTCATTAGCTTTTGTTTCATCTTGGTCACAACCAGGCTGTGATCTGAAGCTATATCAGATCCACTTCTTGTTTTCACGTCTCACATTGTCCTTCGGATTTTCTTGTTGATACAAATATGATCTATCTGGTTCTCCGTGGTGTGGTCCGGTGAGATCCATGTGACCGGAGCACAGCAGCATCTCTTCCGTATCTAGCCTTTGCTGTCCAGCTTGTGCCAAGTACTGCCGATTTGTATTTCCTCATTTCCGTTGCTATTTCACTGGTCTTCCCGGTCTCCCACATTGTTCGGACGTTCCATGTACCTATAAAAATTGTTGCTCTGGTTGTTAGAAGGGGCATTGGCCTCGTGACTTCCGTAGAATCTCGGCTTTTATCATGAAACGTCACAATTCTTCCTTCAAATCCCAGGGCAGAGCTCAAATGGTTTGAATTATTTCTTCTGGTTAGCGGTTTTTTAGCAAGATTTTCTACGGGAAGATTTGCAGACCCCACGCCCAACGATCCTTCTTTGTGTGGGCTAGGGACCGGCAATTATTCTAGAAGAGCTACAGGCGGAGTTATGCTACATATAGAAAACAATATTTCTTGATGGATGAAACAATCAATCGAAAAGTGAAACTACAAGTCAATAACTTTGTTTGTTTGCTACAAGACACTTTTTACTAGTTATTTTCTTGTTATGACATGAAAATCATAACTTAAGTACATCTAAACTTGGCAGTTTTTTCTACTAAGATTAAATTATATTATCGTCTGAAGACGTAACGAGGAAGTTCGAAACATAGAGATCACATTACAAGAATAAGCACAAATTATACAAGCTTTAGATATACAAGAATAACATAAAAGCTAATAAATGCGATAAAGTACTTTCTGTAAGAAATAGTTCTGCTAAAATAAGTGCATTTACAATCGGGAATTAATTCAATCCATAATCTCTAACTGTGGTAAATTTGGTAGTGCTTGTCCATTAGCCTGTCTTTCAAAATCTGTATATTGAATTATTAATTCCTGAAGTGAATTAGCGCTTGAATCAAACATGCCAGTATCGAAACCGTCGACAGTTGTATAATGGTGTAAATGTGCCTGCAATGAAACCGACATGTTCTTTTTTAACTTTAATTAGATTTTAAGCCGTATGAAACAAGTAAATTTAGAGAATTTCATAGCATTAAGAAAGTTTTTGATTGAGATCGTGAATCGATCTATGTTAGACCACTATTAAAAACCTGGAAGCGCTGGGTGGCCGTTTTCCTAGTATGGGACTCCTCATTAGTGCGCACTCACGACCCTGCACGCGGGATTCGAACCCAGGACCTTCGGTTTTGCGCGCGAACGCTTGACCTTGACATCCCACAGCGTTAATGTCTAATTTCAACCAGTCGACGATTCGCGCGACCATTGCCAGAGATAGACACCCATCTCTACCTGGGTTCGAGTCCCGCACTCGGGGTCATGGATGCGCGCTGCTGAGGAGTCTCGTACTAGGACGTAACGGTCATCCAGAGCTTCCAGGTTTTCAATGGTGATCTAACATCGATCGATTCATGGTCTCAATCAAGAACTTGACAAACACTACGACCTCATATTGATAATTAAAAAGGTTGTTGATATCATGTAGTGTTTACTGGTGTGATAGTTTAGTGGCTTGACAATTTTATATTAGATCGCAGCTTTCATCCTCACTTTGCCTACTTCGACTTTGAACGGCCAGATAGTGTTACTAGCCCTCACACTAAAAATATGTCGCCTAAAGTCAAGCACATAGGCTTGTACTGATTGATCGTAAAATAATTTACAAGCAAGCTATTAATCATTGGAACAGTAACTATTGAGAAAAAAAGTGTCCATAAACAGTGTCTTGATGATATACAACAGTTCAATTTGGGTGTGTTGAAAGTGGAAGAGGGATCTTGACATTTAGTGGTCTCTTGTTACATCAGACAAATAAGAAGAAAGCAGGAAGCCGAATAGACACGATTGAGTGGCTAATTTATGAAACAACAGGGATTTTCCAGCAAACAGTTATAGTAGGAAAAGAGTAGTATAGGAATCGGCTTATATCTACTGCACTGGAATAATGTACTTTCTACATTAATTTCATATTACTTCACAGGACGACATATTCCAAATAACTTTAAAGATTTAATATTTTACTACTAAACAGAGCTTAAAAATTAGTTTTTATACCGTGTAAACAGTTAATATGCAATCAAGGTAATGTCGAGTGCTGTTAGATAAATTATGTTGATTGCCACTTCCTAGCTGCCCATACCATGGGGAGATGCTTTTTTGGTAGACTGCAAAAAAAACTAGTGGTCTTGACCTGGGAGCATGATATTAAGCCATAAGGGACGACTACTGGGTGTCAGTCACACATGGTCTTTTTGTGAATACCTCTAGCACTGTGGATCAAGGTGAGGCGAATCACTTTTATCCTTCTTTCCATTCTGGAAAGGCAACGTCGCTGTAAATCCCAAGTGTTTGGGGCGAACACCAAACTGCCGTTACACTTCTGTACATTAAGACTAGCAATACGAATTCGCCCTCATGCCCTGGGTTTTGGTCTTTAATCTTACCGTTCTTCAACCAACCTGCCTACAATGATAGGGCCTCAAAGAACAAGCATTCAAGATACACACAGTTTGTGTCATCAAAACCTCCATGTTCTACCCACTGCATCCAGGTATTAGGTACGGCCAATAAATTAGGTGTTCATCTTGTTGTGCTAATGAGGTATGGCAACTTGGACCGATGCATACATGTGCCTGGTCCTACGTTGTAGCGGACTGACGGCCAATGATAATGAGTATGATCCTGAAAATAACGTCGCTATATCAGTTATTTTCAAATATAGTTGTTGGAGGCATAAAACAAAAATTAGATGGAACGGTGTTTGATGGATGATATTGTTGATAAGCACCTCAAAACAAATTTTGCTACCCGCGGTTAAAGCGGTCTAGCTCGTAATTAGTGAGCTATTTATGGTTTTGATGTTCAGAAGTTGAATTTATTAGTTACTTGCACTCAATATGATATCGTAACAAATTGTGTTGACTTCACAGGGCATTACGTTAGTAAATTAGGTCGGATACGTCGCTGTTACTACTATTCTCACATAACACATACAATAAATGGCAAATCTAATTATTGTATTGTGCTTTGATAAAATATACCCAGAGTTTTGCTACAATGATTTGTCAAAGTCACCAAAACAATATGCCCAAGGTCGGGTAAATCAAACGATTAGCTTGTGTTAAACTTACATCAAAGGTTATAAACCCAACAATGATAGTTAAATCCCATAGAATTCGATAACGAATAAAGGCTGATTTAATATATGTCGACAAATAGGAAACAGTTTACGATCGACCTAGCTATTCATAAGCAGAATAATTGTAATACATAAGTTACATATGAATTGTTTTGTTATAAGAGCGTATGAGCATTTGCTTATTTATTTATTTGAACATATAAATATTGGTACAAATGGGCACCGAATACATATACGCCACACAAGTTACTCTTTACTCGAACACTACCAGTCGAGTGAGAGCTTATGGCGAACTGTCATATGATTTTACAACCTCAAGTGGTGTACGTCAAGGCTGTCCACTATCCCCATTTTTGTTTAACTTCATTATAGACCTGTTGCTGGAAATAACACTCTCGTCGACTGAATTTTCAGGAATTGATCTCCTACCAGGAGGTTCACTTATCAACTTAGAATACGCAGATGACAAAGTCCTGTTTGGTGAAGACGCTGGCAAAATGCAGTCTTCTGTTAGAACTGAGTAATAATGCAAGGATGTTTGGGATGAGTTTCTCCCCATCCAAATGTAAATTGTTACTCCAGGACTGGCCTGCGTCAACACCTGAACTAAGGATAGGGAGTGAAGTAGTCGAACGCGTCGACAACTTCACTTATCTTAGAAGTCTCATCAGCCCTAACGGGTTGGTGTCTGACGAAATCTCAGCACGGATTCAAAAAGCTCGTTTGGCTTTTGCCAACTTACGTCACCTGTGGCGAAGACGAGATATCTGTCTATCAATTAAGGGACGAGTATACTGCGCAGCATTTCTCTCTTCTATTTTACGGCTGTGAAACATGGCCATTAAGAGTAGAAGATACTCGTAGGTTACTAGTATTTGACCACAGATGCCTTAGAAATATTACTCGCATCTGCTGGGATCACCGGGTCAGTAATAGTGAGGTTAGACACAAGGCATTAGGGAATGATGGTAAATCAGTTGATGAGGTCATGAATCTTCATCGACTGAGATGGTTGGGCCACGTGTTACGTATGCCTGAACACCGATTACCACGACGCGCAATGCTGACTAGTGTAGGGGATGGTTGGAAGAGAATTAGGGGCGGCCAAACCAAAACATGGCATCAGTGCTTGAAGTCACTTACTTCTAGTCTGAGCCATGTTGGCAGATGCAGACTACCTGGTTGGGGTCCGCGTGACTATCGTAACCAATGGTTAGAGACTCTGGGTGACATGGCTCAGAATCGATCACAATGGCGTAGGTGTATACACTCTTTATCTTCCCTTAAACTATGAGATTAAAATTGCTTCATAACTTTTTTTCCTTCCTATACTATATCCTTATATGCAACCGTTCTTTATATACTACCACCACTAAATTAATTACTTCTATGAATCTGGTGTTCATCTTGTTGTGCTAACGAGGTATGGCAACTTGGGCCGATACATATATGTGCCTGGTCCTACGTTGTAGCTGACTGACTGATTTGTGTGTAGGCTGTGATACTGCCCGAGTGTCTAAACCTAAGCAGAAGCATTTGCTAGTATAATTTGATGCTCAAAACCGTATTCAAGCTTTACATATTGTTATTTGGAATAACCAGTCATTAGCTGAATATCTAAAAGAGCTCAACAACTTTTTCGATTCTTTACGGACTACCATCCATCATGACCCTAGTCCGCTACTACTGTGGTGTGGGTTACTTATATCCACATAAGTAGTATATGGTGATGGTCGGGCATTGAATGTATTTCAGTAGAAGGTCGAGAAGGAAAGAACGGGAAAGAAGCGCAATCAGTATGAAAATGCATGAACAATGATAATCGGAGACGAGGAACTGATATTTACGGAAGGAACGGTCAAGATTGAGTCAAGTGATTGATAATTTGCAAATTAACTGTTTACTGTATGGTTGTCAGACTTTACTGAGATAGTCTGTAATTTTCGTGTCAAATACATCCGATTGTCCCCACTCGTGTTCTCATTCACTACACTAACGTTAGGATGTTACAAGGGGAACTTCACCACCGAGACGTTGGTTTAAAAACTCACTCACTTTACTGTCTAAAATGATTAATAATGTCTAGTGCTATAGTAAAGTATTTGTTGCCGATTCCAACCTTCTACTAAAACTACTTGTTGACGGCATATCCAGCGTTACTTGGTTTTCAGTGGTCTTTTTGGTGAAAACTATTTGACTTTTTAAAGAAACGATCTAAATGAAGTAATTTACCTTAGTAATAAATGTAATTCACATCATGATTTTGAATAGAAATAGCCATTTAAATTGAAAAACCAATCCTGGCATACCTTTTTTCTATATAGTTTATAGAATCGTTCCAAAATAAAAGTGAATGATTCATGAATAGAAGTGTTATTAGCTAGAGCTAATAGACAGTATTTATGATCCACTGGTGGAACTAAACAATGTCCAACTTTCCAACCTTCTCGGTTCCATGGAACAAAATTTAAGCGAGATTGAAGTCTGTCGAAACAACAAAAATAAAAAGAAAGAAGTTGATTTGTTCATTATTACACGAACTAGAGGCGTTAAAGTTGGTTTCTAATAGCTGTAAAAGATTCAGATTCTCACCATAGCACTTCTAGTTTCCATTGTCGTAATGTCTTAACTTCCCACCTGTGTTATTGCTAATTGTTACTGATTGCTTTCATCATTTCATATAAGTACATCCTATGTGGTTACTGAGTCCTTGATCAACATTTTCGCTTATTATTCTTTTCTACAGGTTTCTTGTCATACACTAGTCTGCACGTTTCCTTCAAATGTGCTTTTAGGCTAAACACGAACTGCTACGAAAGCAATATTCTGTAGGTTGTGTGACCCAATAGTATTTCTAGGGACAGTCCAGTAGACATTTAATGGTTATTATCACGAAGCCCAAGATTTGTTTGTAAGGGATTTGAAAATCTTAGATCTTAAAATTGTGTGAGATCACTGCAATTAACGGACGTTTTCTGAACAACTGTATTATTTCAACGATTTGTGAATTTATATGGAGCTGTCGATTAACTCTCACAAGCTTCAGCATATTACTAACGGAACCAGTTAAGTTGATTAAGACCCTAGGGAAATCATTGACAAATAAAAAACTAACACTATCAATCACAAACAAAACGCTTTTGACATATACAGTATTACATTCTTTTAAATAAGGTTAAGATGTTACCATTCTAAGAGATTTAACCGACACAGTATAAATTTCTTATATAAAGTTCAACATAGTATTTTCATAACAACTTGCTTGTCAATATTTCGACGGAGATCTGATGCACTAATTGCACCACGAACAAGTAGAGCAGCTGCTAGATAAACATGTCTACAAGGATTAGTAGACATTAACTGATAATCTCTAGTAAATGTATCTGAAAATACTTGGTCGAGCCTAAAAAAAAACCAAAATCAAAAAAATAGTAAACTTCACCCATAAATAAGAATTTTAAACTGGTGGAACTAAATTTAGAAGGAAATAAACAACAGATAAATCTATAATAAACTTTGTACTAAAGTGTCACTAACGAAAAATAAATAATTAATAGAAACATAAAATAACTCTTTTTGATTGAGTCAAAGAAAGAGTAGCATAAGGGGTTGAGAAGTTTGTTGAATTTCATTGAAATCATGAACTTGTTCATGACTTCAATTAAGTGGTCTGCTAGTTAGCCATAATCAATGTAGAGTTTGACACAAATTTGAGTTTGTCCAAAATAATACTCGAAGGACCTAAAATCTAGAGCAAAATGAATAGTAAGTGTATCTGAGCCTCTACCTGGTTCTGAACTAAGTCACCGAATATTTCAAATAATTCACTGACTTTGTAGATTGATGGTAAGTCTTTATTTGGTCACTACTAGCGTACTTTTTCCTACTCCACCCATCATTGCATGTCAAAGTATGAGACTTTTAGAATGAAACATTATCATACAAATAGTATATATGACTTAAAAAGTCACTTGGTAGTAACAAATTATAAACTGAAAACTCAAGCTAATATCAAATACATCTAAAGCAAGTGATGTGTAAACTAAATACATATACAAATTATTATACAATTAAGAATCGTAGTGAAGGCTAAAAGTTTCAGAAACTGTATTAGAAATTTATTTTAGGTCAAACTACAAAGAAATTGCCGGTTTTATGAATTGTTTCATAACCAGAAAGCGCGAATTCAAAAATATTAGTGGTTTTAAATAAAGAACTGAAAAAGTGATTCCTTGAACATATCATTTTGTGTGACCAACTTCTTAAAACCCTATCAATAACTGATCACTATCACCTATAATTTTAGGCTTAAACATTTTTTAAAGTTTCGTCACTTCGACCACAATCATATGAATTTTCTACGTTAGAATTCTGACTGATTTTTCTGAATTTTTATTAAATTACATGGCCATGTTGACTTATGTACGACAGTACATCAAGTGAACTGGAGTATATTTCATATCCCATAGTGTTTTTAACATACAATTTTAATACTTGGCTGGATAATATTCAAGTTTAATTTTATTAAGCCCTAGACTTAATGACGGTTTCCCATAGTTTTTGTCAGTTTTACAAGTTATTCATGTATCCTTTTAAAAGGAACGGAACAGTGCTAGTCACATTCTTCAAAAATTTTAAAAGAACTCTAGTAGCTCTTACAATGCACATAGAGTTCACAGAGTTAAAAAGTTTTGTGGTGATATGAGTGTGTAATCCCTGAAGTACATTTTATTACAGCATCAGTTTTTGGATTTATATCTCATTATGACAATCAGTGTACTTACTGACTTATATATGACATGATATTGCAAACATATGGGCAAAATATGATTCAATAGTTCGTTGATCTACACTAGGATTTTGGTTACTGGAGGATTCCATTACAAAACTGATGACATGAGAATATATATAAAACCACACACATATTAGAAATAGGTGTTAATTCTTACTTTCTAGGAGCTGATATGCGAGAGATGGTTGAAAAAGGGCTTTGTGAAGCAATCAGGTAATGTAAGTGAGGAAACGGAACTAAGTTCATACTGATTTCATTTAAATCAACATTCATGGTACCTTCGAATCGAGAAGAGCTAAATAAATTGAACACCAAAAAAATGTCAAGATACTTCATGGAAACGTTGCAGAAATATATCATGATAGTGCATTAGTGTATGTTTTTGACTTATGTTTTTGTTGACAGAACTAGGACACATGTCACTATTTATCTCTAATAATGAAAAGTTTCCTCAAAATTACTAATTTAAGGAGCAATCTACTAGGACTGAGGATATCACCGAATAGTAGACACAAATATTCCACAACTAGGTTCATCACAGCAATGCTATTCATCAAGTATGAATATAATACTTTAGTTATATTTCTCGTTCTCTGTATATGACTTTGTGTGCAACAACCGTTGAAAACTACCAGTGAAAACTGTATTCTACTTGTTATCATGAAAAGTAAACCTAATGTGATAAGCAGAGCTAAAGCAAAATATTTTAGAGGAACTAAATAATGAAATTTTGTCTGGTCACATTAAATATATTAATGGGTCTGAAGGTCAATATGCCATAAGACAGATCATCAATGAAGGCAAAAAATTTAATTCTTGACTGAGCTTCATCAGAAAAATCTGTTATTCTGTAAAGAAGAATTCAGTTTACCACAGGGTTTGAGTGTACTGATATAGGATGAATTGAACATAATACGACCTTTTCATCTTTATGCTGGAGATGTCAAACGATAAAGAGTCACCAAGTGTGAACATATGCCGATTCAAAGGGATCTCGCGTCGCTGAAGAAATAAGAGAATGGTTCTAAATCCACTCTACCCAAAAGCTAGGTCATGTGGATCCGTGCCCATACAACACAACAGATAAATTGTGTACTTTTTGGCCATCGCCTCCTTAGAAACTTAACAAACGGTGGTAAAGGTGTACTACTAATGAGGTCGGGCACGAATCTAACTACTCAGGAAACGTGGCTAAATCCTATGCCACACTTCATTCAGTCCGTTGGCAGCTCAGTATGCTACCTTCTGAATTGTTCCTAACGCAACATAAACGCGCGTGCAAATTCAACTTGAGAGCATTAATCTTATTAGTAAAATGTTTTAAGTTATCGTCGGACAACCATTTAGAAACCTGCAGGATGTTCTGTACTAGATTAAACAATACATGACAACATAATGACAAGATGGAGTCACACTTGGCAGTTTACTATCTTTCAAAGTTACGCCTTAAGCCTTTGCCCCTTCTTTTTCCACTACTTTATCCATTGATATTTACTGATATTCGAATTTTCTTTCATTGTGTAATTATTAGGAGCTTAGTCTGTTCCTCTTAGTCTTCATACTACGCTTGATATGACACCTATTGATAAAACAAAGGAATGAAGAAACTAGACTTGTATTATTGCTAACAGGGAAACTGTAGCCGAGCAGCTTATCAAATGCAATCAGAGACCTAGAACCGTCCCCGAGAACCAAAATCTAGACGTACAAAAACAATTAGTTTACACTAGCTCGTCAAG
The DNA here is from genome assembly GCF_000237925.1 of Schistosoma mansoni. NCBI lineage: Eukaryota > Metazoa > Platyhelminthes > Trematoda > Strigeidida > Schistosomatidae > Schistosoma > Schistosoma mansoni. Next base: position 525,915 of record NW_017386021.1, read on the forward strand.
AAATTATTTTGTCAAACACAGTAGCTTCAGGAATCAAAACGTATGATAACTAAAAAAGACGTTCGACGACGCCGAAAAAGAATTCAATATTGCTACTTCTCTTAGCAAGTGTGAACACAAAAAAACATAAAGTACGCGTTATCACAACTATAAATAACTTTACAGAAATACATGTCAGAAGAATTTTAAAATGCCAAGAAATGACAGCCATAGCGGGACGGAACCATACCTTGTGAGATTTAATAGCATATTAGCCACAATATTGTTCATGTCATCGAAAGGTTTCGATGGTTTGATATGTTTTGGACAAATTGCTGAACCCGTACTCTCATTCACATTTCCTTTAGAGTTGCAATGAACATTTTTAACTTTATCGATTATATTTGAGAGAGCCATATTATCAATAGGCAACACACAGTCAGCGAATTCAGTGGTCTGATCAAGAGCCAAAACTGTGTTATACGGAGAAGTGACAACGTCATCATCTGTTGAAGGAAACACAGCAATGTCCATTCTGATTTATGTTAAAAATTTTAAACTTACTTATATACATCAGGATACTCGTCAGCTAAAATCTTCAAGATATGAGTACCAACTCCAGAACCAGTACCTTCAGAAATAAGTCGAACAAACCATTTAATTACCTCCGCCCATTGAATGGAGGACAAAAAAGCACTGGAGAGAATCACAAAGTTCTACAGACTTTCTTAGAGCTTCACACAACGCATCTTGGTGTACTCGGCCGTAATACAAGTTTCCCACTGCCCTGAATTCAAAGTTAAGACATTTAGTAGCTAGGTGAAATACCAGTTGTTTCCGGAACCTGATACATCAGTGATCAGGTAACTGGAATCGTAAATATTTTTCAATGGTCCCTTTAACATCTCATTGACAACGCCTTCTTCCATATCTACGAGCAAAGCCTTCGAGATTGTAATTCAGAATTTTAGTTACTCTAGCTTTGAGGCCAGAAATTTTAGGCAGAATACCACTTTTGTTATTCGTTCCGTTCATAAAAAACGAAGAGAATGAGTTATCGTGCAGGCATCCCTGATATCATGATTGTAAGTGTACACTAATGACTTACTTTATTGGCAATCTCGTGTTCTGCAAGAGCTAAGTCCCAGAATCGGTGACCGATTTGATTACCACACTGACCTACTACAAAGCAAAATCGAATTTGAGTGATTATCAATAGTTACCTTGTATGAAGACTGACTGAGTCATTTTAGTACAAACTGCAATCAGACCCACAAACACATTCCTATTCAGAAGACATTGTATCCGTCACTGTTGTTCTGACTAAGGTAACGATGGTAACGACGCGACAGCCAAGACCGCCTCTCTTTGACCTTGAAAGCAATCTCAGCATACAATATATCCAATGTGTAACCAGTATCCCTACCACTAACTTGTATATGGACTGGAGTAGTGGTGCTAGTTAAAGTGTTTAAATGAATATTCGAGAGACAGAGTTTTCTTCTTAAAGATCTCATATGATAAGTAGCTAAGAATTGCCGACATATTTGGATGGGAGCTTACTAATATGAGACACCCAAGAATGAAAAAAGTGCTAACAAAAAGATATGAGATGTTTTCCTGAATCTCATGGAGTAACAAAAGGTCCTTCTTAGATCATCTCAATATACTTAGGACGATAATGAATATCAACACTTTCAATGTATCAAAACTTTGTCACGAACTTGTATAAACCGACTCATTTCTTTCCATTCGCTTCTTGTTATTTCGGTACAGTTCCAAGTATTTGATCATGTCCAACTATTGGTAGTCTAGTTACTCGACTGAACAATTCCAATCAGTTTGGATGTTATTTGTGGACTTGTTTACCTTTTGGTTGAATGAGTGAGTTTGTCTCAGGGTAGTGAAGTTTCTGGATACCAGGAGCTTCAACACTCCCTGGTAGGACGTTGGTTGGTTGCAATGGTACGATTATAAAGTGGTACTTTGAGTTCTAAGGGGAGACGATTGTTTCAAGAACAAGTAAATAAGACAATTATTTGGTGTCGCAGACAGCTTGGGAAGATGGAATTGAAAAAATGAGAGGAGAGACGGAAACGGAAACAAGAGAGATAGGAAGTAGTTACCGATATGAGGTGACAAAGATCGTGATAATTTTTGAAATATGCACTAGAAACAGCTGATTCAACCGAGGGACTAATATTAGACAGAAGACTTACAATGAAACCTACTTCATTGAATTTTTAAATGTATATATTTGATCCTAGGCTCAATAAATGTGAATTTAACTAGACATTCTGAAGAATACCTACAGGGTTTTGTGATGTTATAGGTCATCCTTATTGCTTATAATCTTAGTTTAGTAATTCCATTGCTTATAAGCATTCTTTGCGGGAGTTTTCAATTAACTGACGGCTGAATAACTAGTATTTTCAACTTCGTTATTCTTCGTTAACCACGGCCAGAGGACGGAAGGGTTTTTAATGAATCTCTAAGAATCATTTATTTCCTTATTTTGATGCAGCTGTATCTGTTAGTTTCCTCTATGTATGATGAATGGCATATCTCTGCTCTTTATTAAGGTCAGCCGTCTTCATTTTTTTCGCAATACAATGTGAACGGAAACAGATGCAGGCTGTCAAACTGATATTGTTATATTCGATTACCATCAGAATGTAATAGTAACAACTTCATATGGGGAGCGTCAAAATTTTTGTCATTAACCTTATAAACACTCCTCGAACACACTTGAGCGTACACGCTGTTTCACTTTTCAAATGTGTAGTCCGGATAGCATTTCCCTTGACTAAGGTTTACGATCCAAGATGTCTTCGTTTGAATTTCGTGGTTTTCCTTGTGTTCAGGAATTATTTTCCTTGGTTTATTTCTGAAATTAGAAACTGATATCATTTCTTAAGTGTTAAAAGCAAACTGATGGACCGATATTATCGTAAGTGCTTGATATTCTCTTCCAACATATCATCACATTCCGAAATTTTAAATAGTATGAAAGCAGGGGTCACAGTATTTGTTTTTTAAGTTGTTGATGGGCAACAATAAGAAGAATAACGGACAAATTTCATGTGTCATTTCTAACATATGTGTTTGAGCTCAGTACATAAAACTATTATGAATATTTGAATGCTTTCGGTCATCGGTCTAGTCGTGGCTAAACTGGGCTGTGATAACAGTAGAGAATGCTGATTGAGAGTACTTACATTGGCTGCATATACGACTGTCCAACCAAACAAGGCATTTACTAGTAGACATATTTATGAGCCCACTTATTGACAATAGTTTTTATCATTTGTACTAAAGTTAGAGCGAATCGGTTGTGCTAAGGGATACTATGACATTTTTCATTCAATTCACTGGTGGACTTATATATCAACCCTGTTCCTAGGAGTTTTAACAAATCAGTGGTGATATCAAACGGCAGTTCCGTGTCTGATTTGATTATAAGATTGCAGATCTTGGTTATTCTTGAATTAAGACCTGTTAAGTACTTCCACATGAAACTTCGTGCATCGTCATTCATTCATACACACCCGATAAGTATTTTATTTCATCCTTTAATGTGATCGGAAAGAGAATTATTAGTTGCCGATCTGTTATTTTTTATTTCGAGGTCTTGTACTGTTGGTGTTGAAAACCCATATAGCATCCATTCTATCTGTATGAATGTTACTGACAAAAAGCTAAGTAAACCCGTTACTTGTCAGAAGCCTGTCTTTCAGGCCATTCATCAATCCTGGAATCTGTTTGTTTATTCCTGTGATGATATGTGAAATGTTCTACCAATGTGTTTTACCGAATGACTATTTGTGATGATTTAAAGTATTTGAATTGTAGTATGAACTAGTAATCCCAGCAATAACACAAGTTAATCAAGAAGTATTAGATTAACACAAACGAATGTACTGTATTTGAAATTCAAAATTCAAATAGTCATCAATACAAATAAATCATTGGTTCATTCAAACGTCACACTATTCCTTTATTTTTCTTTATATGCAACGTTTCTCTCATGATGTTTGTGTCTCCGCATATTTTATTTTTATGTGGTTCTATTCGCAAGTATTCATAAATCTGGACCTGGACCTGGTGGTCTAGCTTCAATTGACTCATGATTTCAACTGTGAAAATACTAAATTCTCCACAAAACCCCCTCTGATCTATTCATAAATCGTTCACAATTTCTGAAGTGTGATCAATTCGTGAATGTCTTTAAGGTCTTCGATTAACGTGTCACTCGTTTCACCTGACGTCTTCAACCGTTGTGTCATGTGACCGTACTTCTGATTGATTCCGTATACTTTAAAAGAATGACCTATACCTGACGGATTAAATGTTCAGTTTACTAACTGTCGGTAATTTATTTTTTTGTTGATGACTGAATCTGGAATTATCTAAATGATACAATTTCTGCTATTTCGGGTGAGGACGTTAATAATGCGTTGTCAGGATCTTCTTTACTTCTCCTCAAGTGCTTACTCCTTACTCTTATTGTTTATTCGTCTACTTCTCCTTCTTGGTCTCATATTTTGTTGGTGTCACAGTGAATGCTTCTGATGTAGAGAGTTTGACTCAGGTGTATTCTTTTTCACTTTTAATCGTATTCATCCCCTCAAGATTATTCAAATTTGTTTCCTCTTATGGTTTTTCATGTCATCATACAGAATCCATCATTCCTAATTAATCCTTTTGATCCACTCAGATTGGTGGCATCTGTGGATTTTCTTCGGTTTGTGTTTATTTTTATCATCAAGAGTTTTCAAGTGAGCACCGGTCAATTATAAAAAAGAAGCAAACCCAGTATTTTAGGCTAGAATGTCAAATATAAATGGTAGAAAGGGCACAAATCACTCAGTAATGAAGAACGTCATGACGATTCAGTAGGTAATGATAACGCAAATATGGATAATAACCCCGTTGACAGATATACTTGTCAGTCGCTTGGATAGAATATTTCCATAACTCACAAGTCTTCAAAGTATTTCCTAACAATAAACAATATCAACAAAGCTTATTTCACTAAGTGATGTTAGCCTGTTAAGAGTCTTGTCAGATGTAGGGCTATGGGCTTACCGAATGTAGATCATAGACAATTGTCCGTATTAAATGCATTTTCGTGCATGTCCCCACACCTTACCTAACCAACTGAGGAACATATCCTTCACCTATTTCCATCTGGGCTCAGCTACATTTACACATCGATTTCTAAGACTGATTAGCTTATCATAAAGAATGGTGTCATAGTGACCGTTACTATTTTGATGCGTTGAACAAAACGTTTCATATTGGAAAACAAGGCTTTGTTCCATTTCATAATATTTTGTACATCTTCCGTGTATTTCATCGTCCTCTTTTGTGTGTTAAAACTACTCATGGTTCCTCAAATTGTCTTCAAGGTTTCATGGTTTCGGTATTACTTAGTTTACTGAGCCATACAGTTTAGTTACGGACAACACCATCAGCCTTCGATCCATGTTTAGGCGAGCTTCTTAGTTGCTCTGAAGTTGTCAAATCAGTTTGGTTTCACGGGCTTACCTGAGACTAGTGTAGGATTTGATTTGTCTTGCAGATATATTACCAGAACTGTAAACGCGATACTGGCGATCCCAGAGTCTATATGAAAGCTACGATCAGAACAAGGACAACTTGGCTTCAAACTTTATCTGTTTCTAAACATAAAAACAATTAGATTAGTACAATAATTAAAGAATTACAGCCATTAAATGAAACGCACAAGCATACCGACCACTATTGTGTGTCTTATCAAAATGAAAAAAGTTTGTGAGTCACATTAATATAATAGGATAATAATGTCTTTCAATTAGTGTGTCACATGCAGCAGAGATAGTTCATAGACACACCAGACCAGATTAACGTAGTGGGAGCTTAAGCAACGATTTGATTGGTTAGCTGTGGACATAGCTAACAACTAGTTGTCATCGTTGTCTTTATTATATACCCTTCTTATATGTTTAAGTTGACAGATTCAGTGCTCTAACCTCTGACCCGTCTTCATCAATATATGCACATCATATAACTAATGTGAGCAGCAGAGATGCATCGAGAACTGAAAGGAGCTGAGCCTAATTCCATGAGGACATTTTAACTATTCACTGTTTAACATTATTACACTGAAAATAATCTTGTGTTTTAAAAAATAATCTGATGTTAAAGATAAATAGTTAATCTTTAACAAGATTCAATGCATTTGTAAATCGACTAAAAGGGCACTGTGAGCATTTCGCAAGACACTTGACGAGTGGTGTAGAATGTCTTTTGTATGGTTTTGTGTAAATGTGTGCATTTCATCAGAAAATAATTTTTTGTCTTGACCTAAGTGTAAAGTCATCATTTTTTTGGTATCTCCATATCCTAACTAATGGAATATTTTTATTCTCGCTAGATTAAAGTCATTCACCTTCCTACATTTTAGGTTTTGCGATCATTTACTTGCCACTAATCAATTCTCGCTGACCACTTTGGTTTACTTTACATACTTGTTGCAACTACCGAAGTCTTAGTATTCGGTCTGGATGCAGAACTAACGAACTAAAGCTTATTTGATTGGACCAAACTACGTTCTCCTGTATACCATACGAAGCGTTTTTGAGTGACTTGTATTTTTTAAAAACACAAACTCTGTGTTTAATTTAAAATGGTTCTAACTTAATATAAAAACATCATATCAAAAGTATAAAATAGCTCAAACGATACAGCTTGTGCTATACAGTCAGGGATTTCTTTAGCATAAAATAAAATGCTAAACATCAAAAATAAGAACTCGATATTTGAGAACCAGTAAAATGTTCTTAACAAGATGGGACCCGATATATGTCTGCAAGGATTCCCGTAACCTTTCCAAGCAAACAGTTAAAGGTTAATAGTCACACACTGAACCGTGCTGTAACCTTGAGTTTAGTCACGCACGACCTTATTTTAGATAGTCCAACTACATGTAACATCGAAATTAAGTATTAAAAGATGAATCTTTAACCAAAAACGAATAATAAAAGCCCAGACGAAGAAGACTGAAGAACATAAAGTGTAGCTAACAAGGGACCTGAAAAAGGTTCGAATACAAAACAGGGAAAAGGAACGGGTAAATATTAATACTTTCCAACAAAATGACTTGGTGAGATTTTCAGCGCGTCTATTTTGTTAGACTTGTGCTTTGGTGGATGTCTTATTGAGGGACTGCATTTCTAGTTGTTACTACTTGATTAATTGAAGCAATTATTCCTGATGGATAGAAACCACTTTTCCTGTTTGTTAGAAACACGTACAGCTAAGAACGTTTTGGTTACTCATTAGAATGAATCGACAGCTAACTTCCTGCGTAATTTTCTAAAGTTCGATTTACTCATTATCTTATAGTAGATTACTTACCTTGTAAGTAGATTTGTAGAATTATGTTCTACTTCGTTATTAGTACTGCTCTGATAATAGACCTAATCCTATAATTATAGATTTGTCGTGATGTGACTACTTATTCAATAAGATCTTACATAGAAGTCACATCATTGTCTACACTGACTCATCATATAGTAACAATTAACAATATGATGCCTGAAGTCTGTAAGAAACACATTTAGGCTAAAGATAGAATGATATATTTAATGTAGGTAAAGACAAGCTATACAGAATGACCACGTCCACGAGGCTGAGTCATGCCATCCGATTTTTCGAATTAGTGTCCTCGCGTTCTCCATTGTTAACCTACTTTTTGTGTCAATTGTTGAGTATAAGTCTTTTCAGTAATTATATGCTCGGTTTCAAAGGTCGTGTGGTTAGGGTCCAATATCACTGCAGATTGGACTGGTCTGAGCCAGATTTTTGGACACCTGTTAACCACATAAACCTCATTAGAAGCTATACAGGTATTGTACACTTGTATTTTATATACATACCACTTGTTTACCGAATTACTGTGTTTTTGATTACTTGCCCAGATGTGTGAGTAACTGTCATAATAACGTTTACAAAGAAACTTAATCCGAAGTTCTAGAAGTTCTGGACGTTACACATAGTGCTATCCATAATTAACAGTTCCAAATACTGCATAATATATTTTGATGTAGGTTTGTTCTCTGAGCTGGATGGTTTTGTCGTGGAGCTTTCATCGTCCTTCTGAACGACATCATCAGCAAAAACCTCGGGTAAAAGTGAAGTGTTTGAATTTCTCCACATGTGATTCACAGCTTGTCCTGTGCACCTCGATGTTGATTGATTCTTATTGACCTTAAATCTGTCATTGTTTATTTCTTCTTTTTGGTTGTATCTCCTATTGGTTTGATTTTTGTTCCTATGTTTCTGCATAATTTTCTTGATTGGTTGATAAATTGGATTGATTTCAATGTGCTTGTTTATTGCTGATTGACGTGAGTGCCAAGCTTCTAAAAATTCTCTGGTATTTTTGGAATTGCCTCTATCCAAAATCTCCACATTTTTCCAGTCGAATGTATGTCCGTAGTTGTCCACGTGTATTGATATGAGTGAAGAAATGTCGTGGCGTTTGACTGCTAATTGATGTTCATGCAGGCGAAGATGAAGGGGGCGTCCGCTTTGCATCTCACTGATGATTTATGCTTATCTTGTACTTACACATTAAATATAATCTTTTCGGTTGTAACATTTATACGCCTTCTTGAGAATGGATTGTTTTAAATTGCCTCATTCATAATCCGTATTACAAACTAATCATCACTGATTCTTATCATATACGTTAAAGTAAAAAAAAATATTTACCCTGACAACACGTGGATAGACAAAAGAGTACGATTACTACATCGACTTTCAATATTGCTTGCGCCACAGCAATATTAGAAAACATTATCTGCCTTTGTTATTTGGGGAAAATATAACATTTTTGTAGATTTTAAACAGACCAAATTATTCCGCGAACTTGCTTAAAACATGTGGCAGAGTGAATTATCATTTGAAGTAAAAAATATATACATCAACTGCAAGATCTTTTTTAAAGCCTTATCTAATTGCTTATGAAAGTCTAGGAATCCTCAAAATAGTGCAATTTACAGCAAGTAGAATCAGATGAGAACAAATGAATGCCTTATATTTGGAATTTCTAATCAGCAGGCCATCAAGTACAAAAGAATCATTAGTTGGTACAAATACCACAGTAAGTTAAGAGACATATGATTGGTATTATAAGTAAGCGCATAAACATACATAAACAGGTAAAATGTACACGTACGCAATAGGTCTAACTATGATAAATAGGAGACGTATTTGCGTACAAATCCCCAAAATACCTAACGGATTAAAATGACAAACTTAATAGTCATGGCTTGATACAGATAAATATAGATAAGTAAATATTAAAAGTGAATAACTTGTGATACTACATTCTCTAATTCGGATCAAATTAATAGAACCATCAAGCAACTGGGAATCCGACAACATTTAGCAAAATAACAGTTGTGTTAGATAGTATTATTCTATTAAAGTTGTGTTTAGTGTCCATCATGGTGAACATTTTTAACTAAATCCATCATTATTTGTCCATTAGAATGGAGTTTCATTATAGTTTTGTCCAATACAGGATATTGAGGGTTTAAATCCTACAGGAAGCATAAGTCCCATCAAGATTGCAACCATGCCATACTGATTAGTATTAACTAGCAGGAGACCTAGGTTGAGAAGAGTTTCTTGTCGACTGCGACCAACTAACCCCCTAATATCTTTAAAAATGTTTTAGAATTTACATCTAGCATATCAGTAGTTATTCAATATATAAACGACTATTTGTAATATGATCAATTATCATATGCAATTCTTGATTTTCATACATAAAATGGGATCGCTAATATAAAGCAAGGCAATACATTCTTCTTACACCAAAATACTGATTGACAATAATTCGAAATTTCTATGTACTAATTAGTAAAATGAAGTTGAGTTTTTAAATCATTAAAAGATATAATAATAAAGTATAACGCACGGAAGACCCAATGAGAATCGTGACAAATATTCTAGTTTTTATTAAGGGTTTAAAAACAAAGGACTTTTATTTTTCATCACTTCAATGTGTAAAAGTAACACCTTTGTTTAGTGCCTATAACGTTCAAAATTGTTAAGAAAAATTCTTTTTGTTAACATGGCATATAAATGTCAGTGTTAAACGTACAATAAAAATGGCAATAACCCATGAAAAACCAGCAGACTTTCTAAGGTCACGAAACTGGAGCACTTTTTATTTCTTCTGTGTTACAAAATACCTTTAATTTATACTAGCTCTCTGGTCATCGACCAAAAAGTGAATTATAAATCATGAGCTTATTTCGGGGGCTGCTCAAGCTTCTTCATGGGCTTAGCCTCAACTGATATTTTTACAACAGTAACTAATTTTAAATAAAAATATATGCTAGGAGTAATTATTTCATAGTTCTTAGAAAAAAAAGAGAATTATTTCCACTTGTTAACAGTTGGTGTTTTACACCGCTTATTAATACATTCAGATGAGTTTATCTTTGATGTCAGTATCATATAATTTCCTCTGAAGGATTCATTGAAGTCATTTTACAAAGTTAACGACCTTTCGTCGGAAAATATTTGAGATTATAGTCAGTTGATCTCTTTTTCTTTAATTTTCTACTCATGTTTCACTCCACTGATTGAATTAGATTGAACTATCCAATTCCAGCCTCCAACTATTATCACAGGCATAAAAGGTTAATGACTTCAGTTGGTTATGGATAATTATAGAATCTTTCTTGAAAACCAAAATTATAAGCCAAGAATTTTGTAAAAACGTTTCGGTATTGCCAAGATGAGATTATCGCTTCACCAATTTGTTAGTTACTTACATATTTCTGCTAAGAATCATAATTTACACCGTTCAATTAGTTTTTTAGCTGAATCCTGTTAGAAATTGAAATCACATTCGACCAATATTATATTTATTGACTGCATTTTATAAATTATTTAACTGATAACTACGTAATATAGAGAACGAAAGTCCTAAACTACATGTTATATAGATAGCTCACAAACTCTCCTTCTTAAGTAATAGTCTTTGTTGCTCGCTTGAACCTTAAAGAAAAAGATGATATGATAAACATCCTACGATTTAATAATTTTCCTAAGAATATTATCAGAAACATATCTAAAACTAACAATTTCAATGAAAGATCTTCAACTGGTACCATGGTTTTAAACTACCGTCGAGGTACTACAGAACAATTACTATGGCCCTTAAAAATATACAAAATTAAAGCTTCCTATAAAACAACTAACACTCTAAGAAATGCTTTAGTTATAATAAAAGATAAAATCCTGTTTACATCCATACAAATTTGTATCAACAGACTAGGTTATTTCGATCGTGATATGCTCTACATTGGAAAGTCTTTTCGTGAGGTCTCGAGTGGTGCCAAGGCACACGTAAGGTACACTAAAAGACCTAATAATCCTATAGAATTGGCAAATCTACAAGTCAAATCAACAATAGCAGTACATGCTATTTTCAATAATCACCAATTTGATATTAAAATTATCAAAATAATTCAGAAAGGCTTTTTCAACTATAATGAGAGGCAAGTAACTGAAGCTTTCCACACAATGTTAAGTCCCTCTGACCTCAATAGGAAAGAAGGCCTGAATATTCATCCAACCTGGACTGTTTATCCGAACAACCACATTTGACCTTAATTATTTTCCACACAATCTACACACACGATTCCAATCCTACTACTTCATATTATAAATTTATACACTTTTCGTACTCACCATTATACACAAATAAACACAGTGACGTCTCATACAGAATCATCTTGACCAAAGATAATATAACATGTTCGAATGTATTAGGATTTCTTTTGTGGTAAAAATATCCTGCTTTGTTTCCTTTGTACTATATAAACGTGTGTTAATTCATTTTTGCCTTGTCTATGGGAAATTTCAAACAACCAATATAAATGAATCAAACTTCTCCCCAGTGCACAAGTCAGTAGCTAAGTGGATAACTTAATAAGATTTGAAATAAATGGCAGTTTGAATCCCAAAGTGAGTATCAACACTGGAAAGCAGGCACATCTAGCAGACGAGTCCGAAATAAGACGAAACGTGAGTCCTGGATTCCATAGCTGACTACCACCCATTTCTGCTCAAAAACTTGTGTTAATTTATTTCGGTTATTTACTCAATTACCCTGAAGAAGTGACTTACATTTACTTACGCCTGTTACTCTCAATGGAGCATAGACCACCGACCAGCATTCTCCAACTGACTCTGTCCTGGGCCTTCCTTTTTAGTTCTATCCAACTTTTGTTCATTCTCCTCATGCCTGTCTCTATTTCTCGGCGTAATGTGTTTTTTGGTCTTCTTCTTTTCCTTTGGCCTTCAGGATTCCGTGTGAGGGCTTGCCTTGTGACGCAGTTGAGTGCTTCCTTCAGTGTGTGTCCTATCCACTTCCAGCGCTTCTTCCTGATTTCTTTCTCCGCTGGAATCTGGTTTGTTCTCTCCCACAGCGGTGTCTGGTCCTACTGTTTTGCTGTTTTTGATTTGTCTGATGGCAATGCTGATCTCTTCAATTGTTGGTGGGCCAACATCGATTGAGAGGTCCGTGGGTGCTACTTCGATATTGGGTGGGTTCAGTGGAGCTGGCCGATTCAAGAGTTCTTTGAAGTGTTCTATCCACCTGTTTCATTGTTCTTCAATGTCGGTGATTACCTTGCCTTCCTTGCTTTTCACTGGTCGTTCTGGTTAACTGGAATTTCCAGAGAGTTTCTTTGTTGTATCATACAGTTGTCTAATGTTTCCCTCTCTTGCAGCCTTTTCCGCTGTCATCGCTAAATCTTCCACATATTTACGTTTGTCGGTTCTGATGCTCTCTTCACTTGCTCGTTTACTTCTGTGTATTCAGCTTGTGCCTTGGATTTTTCCGCTCTTGTTCAGCTGGTATTGATCGCTACCTTCTTGTTCCTCCTTTCTTGAATCTTATCCAGTGTACCAACAGTGATCCATTCCTTGTGATGGTGCTTCTTATGGCCTAGAACCTCATGACATGTTGAAGTGATTGCCTCTTATCCCTTTCAAGTTGCTTTCCATAGTAGTTCCCTCTCCATTGAGTAGATTATGAAACGCCTGGGACATTTGCTGAGGACTATCTTGAATTTGTTGAGTTTGTCAGCATCTCGAAGAAAGGCCGTATTAAACATTTGTGATGTTGTCCGCCCCGTTGTCCAATGCTTCTTAAGTTTTAATTTCGCCTTTGCGATCAGCAAGTGATGATCTGATGCTATATCGGCTCCTCTGTTGGTTCTCATACCCTCCATCGTCCTCCTGAACTTTTGTTGGTGCAGATATAGTCAATTTGGTTCTGCGTAGTGTGATCCGGTGAAGTCTATGTCGTTTTGTGAATGAGTTTATGTGGGAATATAGTGTCGCCTATGACCAGTTTATTGAAAGCACATAGGTTTGCAAATCTCTCACCATTTTCGTTTCTTTCTCCCAGTCCATGTCGTCCAATAAAGTCCATTCCAATCTTGACATTGAAATCTCTTATCAGAATGGTCAGGTCCTTTGTTGGGCACTTCTCGACGATCGGCTGCAGCCTATCGTAGAATTTGTCTTTAATTTCTTCATCGTAGTCGTTGGTAGGCGCATAGCATTGGATGATGTTCATTGTAATGTCCTCTCTCTTTGTTTTGAAGGAGGCTTTGATGATCCTTGGTCCATGAGATTCCCATCCAATAAGTGCATTTTGTGCTTTTCTGGACAGCATCAACTCCACTCCTTGTGCATGTGGGGCATTTTCTTCTTGGTGACCGGAGTATAACAGAAGCTCCCCTGAAGTTAGTCGTTGTTGTCCAACCTGCGTTCAATGTGTTTCACTGATTCCAAGCACCTCCAAATTGTAGCTCCTCATTTCTGCAGCAATTTGGAAGACTCTTCCGGTTTCTCACATTGTCCAGACATTCCATGTACGTATAAAAATTGTTGCTCCGGTTGTTAGAAGGGGCATGGGCCTCGTCACTCACGAAGAATCTCGGCTTTCATCATGAGGCGTCATAAATCTTCCTTCAACTCCCAAGACAGAGTTTGAATGGTTTGAATAAATTTTCCTGGTTAGCGCTTTTTAGCGAGTTAGTTTTCTACGGGATAGGGTTACCGACCCCTCACCTAACCCTCCTCCTTTATACCGGCTTGGGACTGGCAGTAGCCCTAGGAGGGGCTACAAGCGGACTTACGTTAAGTCACGAAAAGTCATAAATAAAAATTATTACTCAGTGAGATATCACAAAAACATACTATGAACTACAGCAACTGTTTTGAATAAAAAAAAACTTGGCTGTTTCACACTGTCAGTGTTGATTACTTCATGCGACTTAAAAATGTTAATTAGACTGGTTAAATTTAGGTACGTTGATAATGAATATCAATGGCTATTCATTCAAATAACACCACACACTCCCTTGGAAATTTAATTTCTCATAAATATACACTTCATATATTATTACACATTTTCTTATAACATTTAACTTCAATCATATAAACGTTATTTAAAAACTAATTAATATGTCTAGTCTAAAGGGACTTGTGATTGGTCAGGAAGCTTGTGAAGACTTTTTTAATTTATTGATATTTCTCATTACGGACCGGTTAATGAAGACTAGAAAGCACTGGACAGTAACTAGTAGGAACTAAAACAGTTATCATAAAAAGGAATTTCATAATTACTAGAAGTCAACTGGAATTAAAAGTCTCATTCGTTGTATTCAAACTCAGTTCGCTAAGTTTATTATATCCATCGTAAAACCTGAAATCCTTCGGTTTAATCCAGTATAAGGACTTAAATCATTCCTAAGGAGTCTAAAACTACGAAGAAATGAGCATCTAGTGAAACTTATCTTTAAAATTACTTACCAACTAATATTTCAACTTTTTAGAGGAATGTTTATTCTCCTCATTTGAATAGCTAGAAATATCATGATTCTATTAACCGTATGCAGATTTAATTTCTGACAGTTAAAAAGATTGTAGTTTTTGTTTTCACCTAAATTACATTAATTTAAGTTACTACTCAACAAAATGTAGTCATTTCCATTCTCTCTTTCTGTATGTTTACCCATCTACCAAATATATTTAGGTTCCACAAAATGATCTTATTCAAATAACATCACTTTTTTTTTAATGCAACCCATTTGTCCCTGTGACTAATAAATTCTTGGCAAAAAGGAATTTAAGAAGGATACTCTTAGTAGAACAAGATGTACAACTTCTGTATGTATAGGTATACTTGAATGAGCTATTTTTCTAATCAAGAGATTGTTTAAAAACAAAAATGTTTTATGAATTACATAAATAAATAAAAAGTTAAAACATCTGTCATCTTTTTCTCAAACTAACAAGAGACAAATCAACTTAAAGAAGAAAATTACAATGAACTCAATTTAACCAATAACAATATTGATGGTTGCTAGTGACTACGCGTATAGTCGCGATATCAAAAAAAATTTAATTTTTAACAACCGTTATGAATAGATTATAGTTGAAATTGTATCAGCCAACTAGAAAAGAATTTGAAAATCAATTTCAACGGTTACGGAATTGTAGAATTCGGTAAGTGTAACTGCATTTTTTACATACATGCTTTTATGCATATACTATTGTCTAAGATAGCTCCGTCTGCCGATTATCATGCTTGTGGTGGATATATGAATAGTTGTATGCAACCTCTATCATGATAAATGGTTTTAAATAAACAGAGTATCAGGTTGACTGTATGTTACATCGGTTACAAAGAATCTTCATATGAACAAAATGATAAAACTTATGGCTTTTTAATCATTTAACTGATTCTTCAGTCTAGTTTAAATTTTCTCAAGTTATAGTCTACTAGAAACTCTGTTTAAATAGTCATGAAAAATTTCATTTGTTTAATCTTGTATTACTCAAGGATTCTAAGCTGAAATTTGCATGTTAGCAGAGTTTTATTTATTAACGTCTAGTGGTGGATAATCTCTCACGGTGATAAAGCTGGAAGCCATATAACTTAATCACTGACCCATATTCATAACTATGATTCCGAGTAATAACAGTGACACCTGATTGGTTAACTACTTTGAAAAAGTATATTGTATATGACAATGTTTATTTTGTCAACAAATACAGTTAGAAGTTATTCCATTATCCAGAAACAATGGTCTAAAAATTAGAATTAGGTACTTTGTAATCTATATGTGATATGACTTTTGTATCAGCATCCAATCTGATTTATTTTCTATTGAGATAATGTATGGTGTTCTGTTTGAATAATGACTGAAATAGGAATAACCTAGTAACTTTCAAACTATCGGCTATCCATTTCATTGTGAATAAGTTGTATCTCGGTACGGTTAATACCTCAACATATACAAATTTAATTTCAAATTCAATTACTGATCTTGTATAAACCAATGATCAAGTCTAAAGAGTTCTAATTCTATTTGAAAGTATTTTGATAATAATTACAAGTTGCATACCCATTTCATACCACTAAATAGAGTTATTATATTCATTTTCATATAGATGAATTATTAACAAGCAATACGATAGGACCTATTAGGGAAGGAGAACTACAATACAATAGTTCAATTATTTAGTGAATTATATCAAAATGTTTTTTTCCTATTCACAATAACATTTCAATAGTTATCTGAGATGATGGACAAGTTTTATTGATATGTAACTATTAATTTTTATTGTTGTCATTTAAGAGTAACTTTACTTATTGATTAGTAATAGGTAAACATTGTGTCCTGGTAATAATAATGTCCTGCCTAATACGAAGACATTGGGTGATGGAATACTAATTGTCACCATGTTTTCAAACGTTTTATGAAATCACCAGAAAGTTATAGAATTCTAGTAATCAGTATTCAGTTTCACTTTTAAACTGAATAGTTTTCTTTTTAATAACAATCTATTATTTGAATTTCAGCAAATTTATCTTTACAGACAGAATTAACAATCAGTAATTATTCAGATAAATTGTTTGGTAAGATTCAAACCTCTAAAGACTGTTTTAATCATAAAATGATACATAATGAATATAAAAAAGTGAATTGCGAATAGTTTTAAAGTTGCAGACCACTCTTAACCTAAGCATAAAAATTATCCGATCACAAAATAGTAATTCTATATCAGTTATTCGTAACAATTCCAGTTACTCTGTACTAACAATTATTGGAAGTATATGCAAAGAACTTGTATTCAGATTAAGAAATAATCTAAAAAATTCATCATTAAGTAGTGTTCTATGAAGAGCGTCACTGGTTTTGATATTTTTTTACCTATTCACAATAAAGTCCTAATAAATTTATTAAATGTTACTGTTATGTCCTTATGCCCTGCGAATATATCACGTGGCTTATCGCCAATTACAACACTGACTTATTGACCAGACTAATGACTGATAAGTTAGTACGAACAGTCTAGAATCATTCTGAGTTCTTATTGGACCTCCGAGATAGCAGTATCTTCTCCCCTAACCCAGCCGGTTTAGTCCAGAACACCAATATCAACCTCCGTTATATGAATCCTATATTTCAAACATATTTGGTTTGCATACAGACAAACCGGACCACATACCATAGAATAGAAAATAACAATTATACAGGATCAGGCCAAAAGTGGCTGTGATTGTGAGATACTATTACTAACAGACTGCGAATAACTTAAGAATACTAAGTCGTATAATAGTAATCAATAGGTTAAATAAAAGTTTATAATTAGAGGAATATAAATATATATAATCTAGTTACTCAATAGTTATACAATGAGAATATGTGTAGAATATTAGTCCATAAACAGTTCCCAGAAGTTACTCATAATTTAATCTTCACTAGGATGTAACAGTTACAAAGAGGAATTTTTTCCAAGATTTGTTTTAGAATGAAAACAATAAAGATTTTCGTAAACCTTACTGAAACTATTATCTTTTTTATGTGTAGTGATATGTTACCATTGTTTGAGAGAACTTATTTTTAGAGTTAAAAAGGATCTAATTTTTGATAGTTGTTTGGTAAAGTTATAGGAAGTCTAGCTATAATCATTGATATACATGAAAATCACATCATTTATCAGTAAGTGAAACGGCGCCATATACACAGTACTGACTCGGTCAAGTGTACGGAAAAATAATAATAATCTACTTACATAGCATTTTGAATTTCTAGTTCTGTAGTTATTAGTTTTTTTAATGAAATGTGCTAATCTTAAGACTTTCCGAAAGCATACTGATTACTAGGTCCTAATGTATATCAAAATCTTCATAAAGCATTTTATATAGTCCTGTCATAACTGTTCATTTTAATATCTTATAGCCTTAGAGAAAACAATATGAGAAAAGTGTCTATTATTAAATTTAACTGTAGGATCTTGTATATATGTTTTATTTTACTTGCGAATCACCAAATGTACTTAAAATTGATTGATCACTAAGTAGTGAATGATTTAATGCATTCCAAGTTCTTCTTAATTCTAATTGAATTATACCGTCCAAGTTGCAATTTGATCATTAGTCTAAGTTACTCAATATCACATATACTATAATGGGATGTAAACTGCTTATATCCATAGAATTCGACCAGGACTAAAGGCTTGTTGCACATGACATTGATCGATACCCAGTGGTCACTCAATTATGAATATATTTCAGCCCTACAGAAGATTACATGCAGCCCAAAAAGATAAATGTAAATGTCTCTGAATGGAGTTGAGTGACACGGAGCATTAATTCTTTCAAGATTACTGGTACTTTTTTGATGAGTACTGAATAGAACAAAATCTTCGGATATGTGTCTGTATTTGTAGTACCTCCGGTACTGTCGTGTGAATCTCTCATAAATTATAAAAGCAATGTCCACAGAAGTGATGAATGAGAACTACAGCATGTAACAAAAGTATTTGATCTCAGTGGGATCTATTACTCTCTTTTATTTTTGTTTCGTAAAAGAAATAATCCGAGAATAATAAAAGCCGGATGAATGAAGTCCTCACTTAATTGTCCAAAAAAGCCTTATCATCTGATTTCAACAATCAAATAACAATTACATAGCAAAATGGTGTCCACTCACTTAACTGAGTGACTACTTCATGAGTTTGACACATAGTATCCCATCATCATTCCATACCAAACAGTATGATACAATTTACTCTTGAATAATTAGTGAGTGAATTTACTTTTCACACTGTATGAAGGAGATGAAATGTACAAAATTAGTAAACCACTTGTGATGGTTGTATGGATTAACTAAGGCAGTATTTTCTTCCAACATAAATTGTGCACGATTTTGTTTAACACTATTTTGAACTTGATGTTCTTAGCAATTTTATTTATCGTTAAAAATTATCTACTATAGCATATAAATATCTAGCCTGAATTTGAAAGAATGTCTGCTGAAAAATTATCCAGAATTGATTCAATTGATGATACTGATAAAACTCGTAAAGGATCACATGATACATCACAAACAGATAGTCGACGTCCATCAATTATTCCTCAGTCAAGACGACAAAGTCGTTTTAGTTTTGCATCACGTAAATCATTGTTTGGTGGACATGGTTCACTTATTGGAATGTTACGTGGTGGAGTTAATAAAAATATAAAATATGAGAATACATATAGAATACAACCGAAACCGAATGAAAGAATTAAACAGAAACAAGTTAGTTTTTTTATCAATGAAATTTGATAATTGGGGAGACTATAATTTATGGACGAACCAATTAGATTTAAGATAACAGGATTTTTGCGCGAAATTCATTCATCCATTTGGCTAAATGACGTTTTGGCATTTCAGCTGACGTCAATTCGTGATGAAAACCTTAAATCTAATTCCTAACCCTAACCATCAACTGAAAATTGTAATCTTAATTCTTCACACTACTTTAAAACCCTCATTCTCTAGGTCACTTTAGTGTCGCTTTAAGGTCGTCCATAAATTATGGTTCACCAAACAACTTTATTGGTACTCATTTGTAATTATGATTAAAGAATAATCTTAGTTATTTCGACTCGAAAACTGTAATAGCTTCACTTATTTATTCATGTGATTAATGAGACCACTTAACAGTATTAACACTCAGTTACCTAGATCATCATTAACTTTTGCAGGGATAATTTCAGGTTTCGCTGATATTCACCTTCGTTGTTATCAATTCCGAAACATCAATAACTTATGTATTCCAGATTGCGTTTACTATAACTTAGATTATTCTGTTATATTCAATGTTGATTATCATAGTGATCATCGAGATTGCGAACCATTGATATATATCATTTACTTTAAAGACATTTGCGGGTTCATGAATTAAGTACCTGAAGAAAAGTTTTATATGGTCTTATAAGATAAGTATTGAGATTTTGCTGGTACAGTTATTATCAACACAAATGCAACTTCTCCTGAGTGTTTATTGTGTACAAATAATTTTGTTCGAGAACACACCTGCATTAAATGCCAGATACAGGTTACAGCATTAACGAAGTAATTAATTCTAATTCTCATCAGTTGCATCTAGTATTCTGCTTTCATCTCGACTGAATACTTAATAACGTGATTTGATCTGGTGTAGTCACCATGGTTTGACACTTAGGTAACTTCTATAATAATGTGATTTTAATTTTGCTCAAATTGCGTTTGAAACCTATGTATTTAGTCATCAGTAAAGGGATTACTCAAAGCAATAATAACTTAGGTTGGTCCGTGATCTCAAAATCATTTAACAGTTTCCTCGAACCTCCATACTGATAATAATGATTATGATGAGGAACTTAAACTATCTTTTTCTTAAAATCATAGGAATAACAGCAATATTCTGCTCTCTATGATTAGCGTTTCCGTTTTCTTGTAATCAGACCAGTGTAACTGTTGTTGTATTTTTAAGAAAGTAAATGTCCTTCGTAAAGAATATACAAAGTTACCAAAACCTGTGATTATAAAAACTACTTCCTTTAATTCTTAATCAGTATTGATAGAGGAATTCATTTCAAAAAACATATTGAACATTGATTGTGTCAGTTATTTCAATTGTGTTAATTCATTCTCTTGATAAGCTATGTTGGTAGTTAAAGGATATGTAACATGTTAACTATGACAGTACACATATTTTGTCCTTTCACTATTGTATATTATTTCTATTTTACTTCAATCAATCTATTGATAGTTACGAAATTTAATTCAAACGACATTGGATCATACATTGAAAGATGTTAACTACGAACCATTACAAGCACGTGTTTTATCAATGAATTTGGCAAATATGTTAAGAAAAAATGTACGTGAATTAAACACGCCATCAAGGTATAAATTTGTCGTACAAGTTCATATTGGTTCACCGGAACATAATAGTATATTTATTGGTAGTCAATCTATATGGAATATTGAAATGGGTGATACTTATGCATCGGCCATATTTTCAAATTCAAAGATATTTGCTGTTGGCATTATACATGCTGTATATTTTGAATAATGATTGTTGTCATGAGAGATAGAGAGAAATATATATATCGAATGATTATTGAATAATATTTACCGTTTTTGTTTTAATATGTGAATATCTTTGTTTTAAGCATATATATATGTCTGCTTATTCCTAATAAATGGAGAATATGATATTGTCCGTGTGCTTTAGAAAACATTAATGAAGAATAAATATCTCAATAGATGGTTGTTATTTTATACTACGATATTCAGTACTGAGTTTGACTGTCGTGTAGGCGGGATAGGTCGACTTTGGCCTGTTCATGCTGTGCATAATTGATTTACGCGATCATTGATCGGAATGTGTATATGAATGGTGCGAATAATCCACCAGGGTGCTTGGTACCTGTGTGGTTGCGCCACAAGATTGAGCTGTACCATTCAGATTGTAGCCTTAAAACCTATATGGTGTCTGGCTCTCCTGTTAAATGGGATTGAGCTGCACTACTTGGGTTGTCACGTGAAAGTTTGGATGGTGTCCGGTTCTCCTGAAAACCAATGCAAAATTACCCTGGCCCACAAGGGTATATTATATTATAGATAATCTTTCATAATAGGTCAGGTGGCTAAGATAACCATTACATATTCTCAACCACTCTGTATATTAGCATAAGTTGTTTAGTACATAAGTGGTCTGGAAAGATCGGGGTGGCTAAATCAAAACGTGGCAGTGATCAAAGTCTAGACCATGTAGGTAGGTCAACATTATCTAGTTGGGATCTGTTCGATTAATAAAACCGGATGTTGGAGATGTTAGATGATATGGGTCCAAATCGGTTTTAATTGTCTAAGTGCATGAACTCTTTGTCTTCCCTAAGACCCTGGAATTTAGTATGATAACTTTGTCTTACTATGATGTGGTGTAGTTACTTTAATCTCGTATGTACTAAGTCTTAATTTACGTATGATAGATTGAATTGACTTTATCAACCACATAATCTGGTTATTTAATTTTCTAAATATAATTGCGAACTGAGGTATTTTTGAATAATGTATACGCTTATTGCACCATCGGAGCTTTCTGTCAGGTGTTTAATGTATGAAGATTTCAGTTAAAGCAATTTCGTCCTAAACAGTCAGTAAAATCTATATCTGTAAATAGTACAGATGATACGTTCTATATTTTTAGTGATAACCTCGATCAGAACAACAATATTGTTGAAGCACGTAGACTTTCGTCTATTAAACAGCTTAAAAGCAAAACCTAATCGAAAGAAACGTTTCACGGTAATAATTTTATTTCTTCATACATTTACAAAGAGCTGATTGATTCCGTTAAGTAGCTACTTAACTAAATTACTATCTATGTAATTATATTATCAGTAATATTAAATGATCTAAGGTAACTGACTCAGAACCTGGGACAAGCGTTTTGCAGCTGGCTGTAATTATTTACAAAACTTAGGCGAAATTGTGCTGGAATACTTTGATATTTATAAATCCAGAATTATTTCACTGAACACCTCTATGTTACTGTTAGGTTTAAAGTGATATACGTCCAAGTCTCTGTGATAGCATTAATATTGTAAACAAGTCATCTCAGTAATCTATCTCGGTTTGAAGATCTACAGTCATTCCACTTCAACAGCTTAGCATCGTAGTGAAGACTTTCAGTAACATAACGACATTACGCTAAACAATATCTTTACTGAAATTATCGAAAGCATATTTTTAAAAAAAACGTGAAAAATATACTTAGAAGCTATTTATTTACAAACTAGAGTTCACTGAATAAATGACTCCATTGAAGATAATGTTAGTAGCCTCATAATGCACTGTTGTGAAGTTGGGATTGATTACCAAATCATATCTTCATTATTCGAGGGCTCTTGTTAG
The DNA here is from genome assembly GCF_000237925.1 of Schistosoma mansoni. NCBI lineage: Eukaryota > Metazoa > Platyhelminthes > Trematoda > Strigeidida > Schistosomatidae > Schistosoma > Schistosoma mansoni. The sequence goes on from NW_017386021.1 coordinate 549,227, forward strand.
GATTGTCTGTAATTATTCTGAGGGGTAAAAAACCGAAGCATTAAGTAAAACATCCATTGGAAACAATTACTAACTTCATCAAGTTTCTGAAAGTTTGTTTAACTCAATGTGAATATTCGGTACAGAACAAAAAAGAACAAACGGTGAAGGATTTTTGAGAAGTTTATCGTTGAGCTACTGAGTAGAAATCTATGAACTATTATGTCATACATAATTCTAGTCGCAACCTACCATCCATTGTAATAGTCAAAGAAAATTTACTTGTTAAGAAACCATCGAAGAATTGGAAAACATTGCTCGTTATTCCAAGGTTTCAACTTTTTATCGAAATGGTATCAAATTAACGTGGAAATTATGCTTAAATTAAAATATAAGTTTCATTCATTAACAACACTGAAACCATAATAAATAGTGGTTCTGGAAATCATGAAAGGTCAGTGATCTGAACCAAGGAATTGTAAATACGGTGAACCGAAAAATTAAAAAGTAACATGATATTTGAAACGCAAATGGAAAGAAGAGGTTTGTTTTAATTCACCAGTAAATGTAAGGGGATCATCAGCGATATCAGTTTAAATCTTTGTATACTGTGTATTTCATAAACTGGTCTTATTTTTGGTTACTAATGGTTAACAGTATGGGGACGGGTGGAGATTGTAGTATTTTCACAATTTAATTCATGAATCGACCACTGGAAACCTGAAGACACTTGATGGCCGTTTCATCCTAGTGTACATCCAAAATCCCCCATGTGGGACTCGAACACAGGAACTCCGGTCTCGTACGTGAACACTAAACCTCTGAACCACTGAACTGGCATCCAACGGTGTTAATGTCTAACTTTAATCGATCCATGATCATGTGCAATGGTTAGTTTATGGTAGTTATTCTGATTTATAGATACTATATGATGAACTGATAATCCTAAAAGTTTAGCTAAGCAGTTTATCTTTTGATTGACAAAGGTATACATGAAAACAAAATTGACAACTGAAATAAAATGCTCCAGACACATAAAACCTCTTTTTGAACTATAAACACGATGAATCTAGCTTTTAAGAAGCAAGAATGCCTTTGATAATATTAATTGAACATTAAAAGGCCTTATATATTATTAGATTAGAGAGTTAGATATTTCTCATTGAAGATGTTTGGATATATCTTAATAGTATGCATTTTTAATTAAAAAAGTCAAAAATATTCGTTATTTACGAATAGCTAAAGTTTATTTACACCCATTAACTGTGTTCAGGATACATATTGTGGTATAATGAGATAGATCACGATTATTCTAAATTATGAACAAGTAAAAATGCCGCCCACTATGATTAAAACCTATGAGTTCTAGATACCCGAACAACTAATCTCTATAACATTCAGCAATAATAATCCTTCCGTGAAATTTAGTAGGGGATACATGAATTGTTAAATTTGTTGCGAAACAACTGGTCAATAAATATCCTCAAACTTAGTAAGCTATCACCACCTAAAAGTGAAAACCAGAAGTATATATTAGGTAGATTATTGGTATCATGAAATACAATATATTATATAGATTACATGAGTTCATTTTCTAAGAAAACATCCAAAACTTTCATTCAATGGTTTTTCAATCTATATATTTACATCCTAGAAGCATTTGTTAGCTTTTCATTGAGTAATTGAATTCGAGGTACTTACAACTGAAGAATGGTCGTATTCCATACATATTCCCTTGTACTAACTTGACTTCATGAAGACGTTCACAGTTATCTATTAGATTTCATATTGATTGTTTCAGATTATTTCGTCATCTCTTACACATGACCAAAACATTACCGTAACCTAAATGTTTCCACCACATCAAGTGTTGGGAAGTATACAAGAATTTAATCTCATCATTTTAACCCTGAATCATTTCTGATACCTACTGTATGTAAATACGTTATTATTCAACATTCTATCGGTTAATCTTGTTTACTATTTGTTATTCCTTAAATTTACAGATTTCTCCTGATTTAATGTCATTTTACTTGGGTGGCATTTTCAAATTTGATTGTTCACTGATTACTCACTGTATGGTCAACTTCCTTTCTCTTTTTAATCATTGATATTATCTTCGTTACAAAACTTGAACTTCCCCACTGAATAATCCTATGTACACTTAGTAACTACCATTATCAAGTGTATATTTTATAATGAAAGATTATTTTATAGATAACTGGTGGATACAATTTAGTAATATTTGCTGTAATATTAATAATTCTGTTACTAATTAGTATTGCATCTTAGTAAATTTAAACACAAGTGAAATAATCTCTCTCAAGCCCCTTCCTCTATGACTAAGGAACTTCACTGCACAAACAGAAAGGCGATTAAAAATCTACGTAGAATAATCTTGGATGAATCATGTAGTTTTAACTGAGATCACTATCTCCTATATCAAAATTTAGTCCAAGCCATAGTATATTATCAAAAAATGTTTAGCTACTTATGAGTAGTATAAATTTGCATAAACAATTTAAGAACTTTTTAACATACCTGACATTTCATTTTGCACTGGATGTGGGTTTAATAAATAAGGATTCTTGAAATATTTCTCTAAAACGATTATTAAGTATTGGCTTATGCCTTTTTTAATGAAACAAACATACCTCTCCTTTCTCTTCTATTTCTTTCAACTTTCTTAAATATTTCAAATCTTGAATCACTGTTTATTTTATCAATTTTAGGTTGAGAATATTTAGGTGACTAAATTAATTAGATGAATAAATTACCAAAAAATACATATTTAGATACCTCTAATTTATCTGGAGATGTTTGTTCTATCGGCAAACTGAAAAGAAAAACATAAGAAAGGTTATGAAGTATACACTTTAATAGTAAGAAATTAAGCAGATGAATGGAATCCATGGGACAGCATGAGTTTTGTATTTCATCCGATATAAGATTTGTTCGACAAGTAGTTCCATGGAATTCTATGGAATCCATTTTTTACTTGGAATAGGAACATTCAAACAAATAATACAAAATGAAGTGAATTTGTTTGGTTCAATTGCAATATATCAGATATTATGGACTAGGTATTGTATATGCAAAAGTACATTTTGTAATTCATTGGAATCAACCATTCTGATGACTGAAATTTCCACCTTTTTCGTTGGAAACTAACTAGAACTAGATTGAAGTAAAGTTTATTTCCAATAAATCTTACTGTTAAAGGTATAACAGTATGAGCTGTAAGTTTCTAGGTTAGCAAACATTTTTCCAACTACAATCTAGAAGTTTAGGTAAATTATTATTTTCTCCAGAGCCACATATTATCTTAATGTATTTTAAAGTTCTCATAGACAATCTCGATAGTATTCTCAAGGCAAACTTGAAAAGAATTGATTTTTTAACGCCTAATATTTTATATAGTTGAGATCATGAGTCAATTGAAGCTAGATCACCATGGAAAACCTGAGAGCACAGGACGGCCGTTTCGTCCTGCTGTCGGACTCCTCAGCAGTGCGCATCCACAATCCCGCCTCGCAGGATCCGAAACCAGGGCCTATCAGTCTCGCGCCAAAGCACTTAACCGACAAACCACTGAGCCGGCTTAACCTTTTATCACCGAATAGTGTCACTGGTTATTCTATAGGCTTTATGACTAAGTATTTGGGGATTCATAGTGTTTGGCAGTTAAATCTATTTCCAGTTCTATATTAAGCTTCATATTAATTAATGGAATGAGGAATTGAACACAGACCCTATTAACTTCAATCAAACGATGAACCTGTGTGCTTCCTGTAAACTAGAAGTAAATAAGAGATGTGAACTACTTGATCATAGATCATTGTAGTTTGAATTATCGTCCATGATCTTCTTTGTTTGTTATTACAAATAACCACTTTTGTTAAGTTAAAAATAAAGGCTTATATTTTGTTCTTTTCATAGTTTCAGTTGAAGATTTTAGATAAATTCACTAGATTTTGTCCTGTAGATGATTCAAATGTTACTGACCAGGACGTCTGATTAAACATACTTATACGATACTGATATTGATCTTTTCCAGTTCTCTAATATACTTTTTACTGTTTTTGATAGTTATACCATTTACTTCAGATTTTAACATCATATTATTAAATAGCGTTTTAAGTATTATCATTATTAATGGCTTTATTCAAACTTATTTGGGAAGTTTTAGTATTCAATGGAAGAAGATTGTGAAATGTTTGGTGAATACACGACAACCTTACGATTTGTCGTCCAATATTCGAGCATCTAGCTTGTTGGATTAGGCTGACATGATGTTGTATGGATTATTAGAATAGTAATAATTTTACATATTGTTCAAAGGCTAATTGATTTGTTTTCTTATAGGTTTATATGCTGAAAAAGTCTTTTCTATAGTGATGAGATACTGGAATTACAATTTTATAAACTAATTACATATTTTTATATTAGAAAGTGTTCGTAATTTTTCGTTGCTGATATCCAGGACTATAGTTCATCAGTCTCTATTGCCAAATACATATCCTGAGAGGATTGTCTAGATAAAATGTTACGTCACAAGTTTTGGTACGCTTATTATGTGGCTAATAGTAGAACCCAGAATGTGCATTTCATTCCATTTCCAGTTTTAGTGTGGATATCAACACAAGGATGCCGTTACATCCAGATGAAAAATCCCAAATAGCCAAGTATCAAAAATACTAACAATTACATCTTCGTTTAAATACTATTTGAAATTTCAAAAAGAAACAATCTAACACTAAAAACAAACTTGATTGTGAAATTTTGCATTTTTTCCAATTCAATTTTAAAATGACTTTCTAAATCGTCGGGTTTGATTTCACTTCGGCATATTGGACAAATGAATTGATTGATGATTTCTCCTATGTAAAACAAGAAGAGAATAGAAAATAATTATGAAAGAATTTATGTACTATGGATTGTGTCTGGTTTAACTGACTTTGAATTTAAATTTCATGAACAAGATGATAAAGGAATTTTATGTACTTTTAGATTACGGACTATAATACGACGGTAATTACGTAATATAAGGTGTCAAAATTCTGACTGATCTATGCTTTTCTCAACGTTTTAGGATTTTTTGGCTATTTTACTTAAAAGTATCGAATTTCACTGATTTTTCTTAATCTTACTGCAATTACTATGTACTCTAATGGATGGGATTTCGGATGAAGAAATGATTATCTTAACTAAATAATCATTGAAAATTACAAGGAATTGGATAACTTTTTCAAATTTCAATAGTTGAGATCATGAGTCAATTGAAGCTAGATCACCATGGAAAGCCTGAAAGCACCGAGCGCGCGAGCGCTTAACCTCTAGGTCCTGGGTTCGAATCTCGCGAGACGGGATCGTGGATGCGCACTGCTGAGTAGTCCCACAATAGGGCGAAACGGTTGTCCAGTGCTTCCGGGTTTTCCATGTTGATCTAGCTCCAATTGACTCATAATCTCAACTATTGAATTATTATAATATCCACGAAACCCCTTCTGATATTATTTTTTTAAAATTGTAAATTAATTTATCCCTACAAACCACCTATGCTAAAAAAATGTCCATTTTGTCGGTATCTTTAGGGGTTTACGATAACAGATATTGATAAATTAAATGTCTGATTAATAAAAACGGGAAATTTTTAAACCCTATTGATACCTTCACACACCTTGATTACGTCAGTGGCGATTTGATCTCACGAAATAAAGGTTTAATGGAATGGGAGTTTAAAGTAAAAAAAAACTGGGTTCGAGTCTCAGTTTGAGTGTTAACACTGAGGTGCGTTTAAATCAAGTTGACAAGTAGGAAATAGAATGAAACAGGCTTCCTTCATTCCGCCTTTAGCCTAATACCATCTTATTATTATTTCGAAAAAATTCAGCTTGTTATTATTATTTTAAGAATCTGATGGCTGAAAACTTCCTATCCAACATTGTCATTAACAATTGACTCAATTCAATATCACATCTAAACGTCTCACAAACGTTAAGCTGATGTATTTATATTAACAAGTGTCATAGACCAAACTGTAGGACTTAGCAATTATGTTCACTTTAAATCCACTACATAGTATGCTTTCAGCTGTATCACCTCCAACACTTTTTATTCCTTGTGCGGTAGTGGGTACTCACTACTGGACAGTCCTGCACTAGAAGAAAATAGTTGTTCATTTTCTTCCTCATTTTTAGTGGTTACCCAGGTGAAACTAGTCTACGTTGAATGGAACTGAAGAATTAAACTAATCTCTTCACAACATTTTCAACGAATCTATCCCATTGTATACTAGTGTTTATAATCCAAAACATTACATATGTTTCACTATCTTTAGTGAAGTTGTCTGTATTTTAATGAAGTTCGATAACATTCCGAAGAAGTTACAGATGACTGAAAGGAATTTTTTTCTACAGATGCTTGTTTTGTTTCTGTTTACTTCTTTAAATGCACAATGATTTTACACACATGTTTATGTTAATACAATATCCAATGTTTTGTGTTTCTTTGTTTAAATGAACATTATTTGTTTAACACTTTACAAAAACAAAAATTTCATTCAAACTTAAGCAGTTCCTAATGCATTTAAGTTTTTAGAAAGGAGGTATGAGAACAGTATCAATTACCAGTGAACATTAAATGTTATTTTTTGTTGCTACGGCAACGATGTGGGGGATAAATACATGTTGAAATAAAATGAATGTTATGTACCAGGTAAACTATGTATAATGATCCCATCAATCAAAGAAAAAACTGTAAATGAAACTGGTCAAATATGGGAAAAATAAGACAGATTGATATCAAGGCACAATGATAATTTTTTAATGTATTTCTCCATAGTATTTTCGACACATAAGTTTAACTTATCAATTAAAGTATACAGTAGTCTAACTATCAATCTTGGGAATATGAATAATTTATCTAGTTCTATCATTTGATTGTTAGAGGTTAATCTTGTTTAGTTATTAAAATCTTTTTCATATGAGCTTCTAGAGGTTGATTGTCAGGGAGTATTCAGAGGAAATAAAGTCTTGTCTTAGTTTAAACTGTCAGTATTATCATAAAAATTAAATGTCAGAACGAGGATAATGAAAAAGTGAAATGTGAATTTGATCTTGTGTGTCAATTCGTCTAGTTTGACAGTTATTTTTCATATACATGGACATCTTAGTAAGTTATTGTGTGATCAGATTGTTCGAGCTGTATTACCCTGATATACTGTATAATTTAGAAAAAAATTTTCTCCCAATTACATTATCTGTATGCACATATCTCCATATTTGAGCCCCGCTAAATGACTGAATGTATTGAATTTGTCAGTCAACTTTTCAAGCAACAATAAGCTATTGCATTAAGATAGTATTCATTATATCAGTATTATTTGTGTAAGAAAACCGTTGTATTAGGAATGTGTCTAAGGAGTTCTTGTGGGAACACGGAGTACATTCTGTCAGTAATATATTTCAAAAGGCAAAATCACTAACCAACCGAGATAATGTGAACATAAGTTATTTATCGAATAAAAACGCACAAATTAAGGATGAAAGCAAAAGTCACGGAGTAGTCAGTGATACTTCGCATTCATTTATCAGTAGTCTGGAGGTTAAGCGTTTTCGCACGATACCAATGGTCTTGGGTTCGATTCCTATGTGAGGGGTCGTGGATGCGCACTGATGAGTAGTCCCATACTAAGACAAAATGGTCGTCCAGCTTTTTCATATTTTCACTGGCTGTCTAACATGGATCATTTCGTGATTTCATTAAGACTCAACAATCCCCAAAACCCCATAATAACGACACTAATAAAGATTCGCCCTTGTTAAGTTGTTATACAGAAATAATGAGGTTCTTTACGAAACTATCTTCGTTTAGAACAAATAGGTCATGGAAGACAAGTTTTTAAGTTTATAAAGTCATACCGATTCAACTACATACCAATTTTAAGTGAATTCGAAAACTTCATTTTTGTGAATGATGATAAACTAATTACGCTCAAGACAATGGATGATTGCTTGTATGGGAAATTTATTAAATAGTCGTGAATAAATTTTAAAACGCTTTTAGTCCATCAATTTTTTTGTATTTTACGACGAATGTTTCATTTTTAGATTAAATCTCTTCCAACTCAATCCATTTTCGATACAAACCTACCAGTTAAGTTAACTTCATATATTTCCAGAAAATATTTAATATTCATGCATAGTTCTACATTTCTTCATTCGTTATTTCTTTGTCACATGCATTCTATTACATTATAGTTACTGTGAAATATCATTAAAGCGCACTTGGTTATGAGATACATAACTAGCATATAACTTGAGCGAACTAATTAGTAGTTGCATGAGTTCTTTTTTATTAATCACATAAAAGGTTTGTGAAGGTGATGATTAATGATGGAGTTGAATTAGTGACAAAAATTTTCTGGTTTCAACTAAATAACTAACATGTAAGCTCCTCGTTGCAGAATATATGTGGTGAACTTTTGAGTTCAGAACTAAAGTTGTTCAAAGTTCCAAATATACCCTGAGTATCATTGATTGTATGATTAATGATAACAGAATTTTATCGTTGAAATCATGAGTAAATTGAAGCTAGACCACCATGGAAAACCCGGAATCACTGGAAGGCTGTTTCGTCCTAGTATGGGACTCCTCAGCACCGTCGGATGACCGGCTCAGTGGTCTAGAAGTGAAGCGTTCGCGTGTGAGATTGACAGCTCCCAAGTTGGAATCTCGCGGGACGGGATCGTGGATGAGCACTAGTGAGGAGTCCCACACTAGGTTTTCCATGGTGGTCTAGCTTCAACTGACTCATTATTTCAACTATAAAATTCCTAAAATCTCCACAAAACCCCCTTCCGATAACAGAATTGTACTTTAGTCGTCTAATAAAAACTTCATACACCCTGAATAAACTATCCAATGAAAATTCAGTAAAAATATATTCAGTAATTACGGGCCTTAGTTTTGGTTAGGGAGGATAGTATTTAAAGTAAAGGAAAACATTTTTCATATACCTTTTTAGACGAAAATAAATACAGACAAATAAGTCAGTGATAAACGAGTAATGAAAAGAAATATAATGGTAATTTATACAACCACCCCTTTATGACTTTCATTTTTATATATGAACCCTTATCTTTGTATGTACAAGGCATAATTCACTATTAAATCATCAGTTTATCACAATCAAACACAAAGTGACAAATAACATTTGACTGAAATCAATCTATTCATTTGATTTCATGTAATAATATAAATTTAATTCATATCCTATACACTATATAATGTGTCCTAACCATCTGGAGTGTGAACATGCCAAAACTCAACGTTGAAGTATAATACAAAACAACCTTGTCTAACAGTAAACTAAGCAAACAAACAGAAAGAAAGAAAAGGAAATCCGGCAGAAACAAATTATATAAACAAAGCACTATGATAAATATGAACAAGGTATATAAAAATGATGGTATCAATATAACTAAAGTGTTAAAAAGTCAAAGAGTAACTTATTAAGAAAATAAATTGAATTCATGCCTGAATAATTTGTTAATTGATGATTGATGATGTAAGACTATTTTCATTTTGCTTGGTTGATTTTCGTGGTTTATTCTGAAAGTGTGAATGAATTTTATTAGATTGAATGAAAATAAATTATCAATTTGTAACGATAACAAAGATCGACCTCTGTTCAGATAGATAGATCATATAATGTCTCTTTGAGGTGATGATATGAATCAAAAAATTATTATAACTAATTAAAGTAATCAGGACTATAAATGACAAATTTGTTCAATCATCAAATGCCTATTTCTATTGATAGTAATTAATTTAAAAATAGAAAAAAAGACATGGAAGATTTAAATTTACATGAATACGGAGGGTCAATGGAGATCAATAAACAGCAGTCCTGTCTCGGCAGGAAACTGCTTAAGGTTGAGTACTCTCGAGTCTCCATGGAATTCAACTAAGGATTTTCATGTCTCATCGCTAGTATACTTAGATCATGAAGTTGTAAACTATGATATGATACAATATAGATTAAATCTCACTTTGAACTTGAATTTATATTCAGTAATCTTTAGTTATTATATTCGCTGTGAGGTTTGGTAGTTGTTCTCTAAATCTTATACTAGGACTGTGAATAAAGAATTCTAAGTAGTCTTTTGCTACACTGAACCAATTGTTCAGTATTCTATCTTACTTTAAAAGTTATGAGGTCGATTTTCGTTTTCGATAGAAACTATTTTGGAAAATTATTTGTATTTATTTCAAAAATATTTAATAATAAAGAAGTCTACTTTATCTTAACTTCATTTACTTTTGTTTAAATGTGAGTATAAGGATTTCATTGGCAAATATTTCATTTATAATGTAATGGCCAATAATATATTAGAAAGATTAGCGATATACATTTGAGCTCATTGACAAATTTATATTCTACATTTGTTTTAATAATTCACTATTTCCTGGAGTTCTAGTGACAAACAGTAACCATTAGAGTTCAATCAGGTCTGTTAGGAGATATCAACTCACTGAAGACATTGGTGAATGGTTGCTGAATTTCGTGGATTGGTTGAAGTTAAACATTAACACCGTTGGATGTTGGCCTGCTCAGTGGTCTATCGGTTAAGTGCTCTGGCATGAGACTGGTAAGTTCTGGGTTCGAATCTCGCGAGGCGGGATAGTGGATGCGCACTGTTGAGGACTCCCACAATAGGACGAAACAGCTGTCCAATGTTTCCAGGTTTCCCATGATGGTCTAGCTTCAATTGGTTCATCATCTCAACTACATAAAATTCACTATCCATAAAAATGTTTCCACTAGGTGGTTCTTGAAAAGAATTCAAAAAAAATACAACGACAGATGATGGGTAACTAAAGAAACAACCAGGTGGATGATAATCTTTGAAAAAATTAATATGACTAGTTTTTGAAAATACTTCATTTATAGTGAGATAGAGAAGGGAACGATAATTTTTACTTGCCTTATTCTGTTATTAATTTACCTTATCATTAATTGATAAATGTCATATATGACTAGTTCTTAGAGCTAACTGAATTTGATTGATCAAATGATCACTAATCTATTTAACAAAACATGATATGGACTATGTTTAGATGCTAGAAAATTGAGGGAGAATAATTGGGAAGCTATAGGTTTAGTGATGATTGAATCATGTCGGAAAGATATATCTGTAATCCTCAATTGAACTGATAATGTCATTGTATCTCGAATCTCATAATTCACTGTTACTGTTAAAGATGTTACGAACAAGTTATCCTAGACAAAAATAACTCCATATTAGCAAAAAATACTGACATTCATTTCTCGTGACGACTGGATTCTAGTACGATAGATATCAGTGAGTGACATAAATTCCCCAAAGTTGATAAACTGAAACACTGAATAAACATTGTACTTGCTATGATACCTAGTTGTTGTAAACAAGACCCAGACTACTATTATTAAACAACTGTCATGTGTTTACTGATGATATAAGTTTATGACATATAAGAAACAATAATACCATTGAGCCAATGAAATACTAAGAAATATTTTGTCTGAATAATATAAAAATTAATAGTTCAGATCATGAACCAATTGAAGCTAGATCACCATGGAAAACCTACAAGCACTGAACGACCGTTTTGTCCTATCATGGGACTCCTCAGCAATGAGCATCCAGGATCCCGCCTCGCGAGATTCGAACCCAAGACCTATCAGTCTTGCGCGCGAGCGCTTAACTTCTAGACCACTGTGCCGGCATCCAACAATGTTAATGTCTAACTTCAACCAATCCACGAAATTGAGAGGCACATCCACCGATGTCTTCAGTGAGTTGATATCTCCCAACAGACCTGATTGAACTCCATTGGTTACTGTTTCTCACTAGAACTCCAGGAAATACCTCTTGAAATTAGTCAAATATTTATTTATTTTTATCATTTTCTTTCTTACTGTGATTAAGTCATTAATTCAGATACATGAAATAGAAAGAAAATTTGAATGATTTATGAAATATATATTATACTGTACTCCATTTTTTTAAATGACAGTCAATTTACATAAGTTCTTATTTACTTAATTAGTTTAACTTGTGCCTAAATATTTTTTCTGTGAAATATTTCAAATGAGATAAACTTTAAAATCTACTCCTTTCTGTGAAGGGGTGTATAAAGAAAATGACAAAGAACAAATACCCTTTAACTAGTTTGTCATTTAGTTTTACAAAAATAAGGATAAATCTATGATGAAATTCAAACGAATAATTAATGTGTGTGTGTATAGATGATGTTTATGTGTACAGGAATCACTAGAGTATTTATACATCAACACGTGTCTAGTTAGTTATTTAACAGAAAATGGAATTACTAATAAGTAGTGATCGAACGTATGTAAGATAAATTCAGTAACTGTAAATAATGTAAATGTTCTAGGTAGAACGAGAGAAGATGGGACATAAATGGCGATAAAAAAAAAGAAAAAAAAAGTTGATCAACCAATAACTGAACAAGTAGACAAAGTTTTTATTTTAGTCAGTTATTTACTGATCTAATCACATTTAAGTTAGTTTTTGTAAGCTCGTTGATAAATAAAGTCAGTTGAATGAACAAAGTGAAGTAGGAAAAAAATAGATTGGAATCAAAGATTTGAAGATAATTCATCTTTAGAGAGAATTAAAAAAGAAAAAGAAGTTGAGTGCTTGGTTCTCTTACAGAAAATGAGGATTAATCTGTCAGTTTTCATATGCCTTTCTTTTTTGAAACTAGGTTGTAAGGGTGGTGAAAATGATAATAGAAAGAGGAATTAAATGCTAAACAGTTGATATAAATGATCATTGAGTGAATGTATGAGTTGTGAACATCAAAACTGTCATAATTTCTCCCTTGTTTGTTTCTCTAATGTTAATCCCTTTTTATATATGTATATTACATATAAAATAAATCTACTGATAGGAATTTCTCAGTTTTGATTGAAAAAATGAAATCTAAAAACATAGGGGACCATGTTCTTAAAATTTTTTGTTATTCTTTAATTCCAAATAATAAGGTAGTATCTAGATACTACTGAATACCATAGATGGTTATCAGTTAACTAAATTAAGCTGGAGGTATCATTAACAATGTTATTTTTAAGTACTGATTTCCTTACGTTTAATGAGATCAAAAATGTTAAATCAAGACTGCTCTAAATCAGAGAGCGTGTGAATTCTCAACGATGACAACAAAAACTTTTCCATTTAAAGTCTGCTTAGTAATAGAGTTCTTACTAACAAGTGAATACTTTGTAAATTTGAGAATTTATTCCCATTACAGTTATCCTCATTCTTGATTCGTTGTAGATCACTAACTTACTTCTTTTGGTTTCTCGACCATTTTTCTGGGTTTACATTACTCCAAGATAGTGATTATAGATTAGCAGTAATAAACCAATGACAGGAAGTTAACAAACATTAAACAAGCATCAATAGTGATGTCTAATGGGGTTGATCAAGAAAAGTTCTACAATAGACTGAATTTAATTCATCCTAATTAACACTATTCTTATTGAATACGAGCATAATGTTCATAGACATGAAGAAAATGACATTTCCATGATAAATAACTTCTTTTTTTAAGTAATGCTAAGTCATAAGTTGCTGCAGTCAAACCCGTTTTCTATGTTACACCATTACCTGTAATTGACGGGAAATTCTAGACCTAGCTTTCTTATATTTAGCATTAATCTACAGTATTTACGAAGCTGAGGCTTCTTACAGAATTCAGATTCACGTCAACCACTTAAGTTGTCTCAGAAATTACAACTGAGATATTAAGGTCTCGACTAATATCCTGGAAGATCAAAATATTTATTTTGATCGAAAATGAGCGATTCAAGTTTGGATCCAGTGAAAAACATCATTTTACTAAGGATTTAGAAACCCCTTGCTCACGATACCTGTATCTGGAGTTTCTTGTTGACTATCTCATGCCACCTACAATCTCAACATGTTTCACGCGACATCAAAATGAAGACCAATTGTTCATATTTGGTCATTGTAGTTGAGAAGTTTTGTAGAGAGTAATCTAACTTATGGGTGGTTTTCGTCACAAACTTTTCGACTAAACGAACACCATATCGGTTAATATCCAGTAACCAGTCAATACAACAATTTTCTATGCTCTACAGAATAATCTAAAGCAAGACTAAAACAACTACTCAACGTTCTTTGATTTTCAATTATTGCTTAGCTGATCACATTCAATGATGAGTATAACTTTTCTGTGCAATTACTAGTTTTAAGAAAATTGGAAATTATGAGATTTAATTTGAAATTTTACGAGGTGCTGGCTGAGATTTCTTTTTACTGCCATTTATCTGATACCTTTTCTTAGAATTCCTTTGCAAAATCATAATATTTCAGTCATCAAATAGATGTAATTTGAATAAATGACTGATCACTAAATAACCATTGAGAATGAATTTTATCGTAAACGATAACTTTGTTTTGCGTCAAAAGAAACTAATAAGAATTTGTCGCAAATATAATGCTGTTAACACAACTAGTTTACCTATAGTTCCTCCGATTTGATAAATCCTATTTTAATGAAGTAATTTTACACGTTAGTGTATCAGATCTCTAACTATCTAGAATCTAAACATTATGGACAATAGGGCAAATCACTTACACTGATGTCCATTATACAACTTGGTCAATAGAATAAGACCGGAAATGAGAACTAGATAGACACAACATTGGACAATATTCAATAATCAATAAGTGAAAATATCTTGCTCCCATGTATGGTCAGTTGCAACACAAATAACTCATTTATAACTTCTCTGACGATGATACAGGATGAGGTAGAATGTATTTCCAATGGTAACATTATCTATCTTTGTATTCCAGATACGTCTTAATCAAGTCCACCAACTCACCAACTACCTAACTTATTTGATGTGCAACTAGCATTTTGTTCATACTCTCACAGCTTCAAATAAGCTTGCCATAAGCTAATTAGATTCATTAATGTAATTGAGAAACAGTCAAGAGTTCCATTCATTTTGAAATAGAACTCCGTGCATTGTTAGACGTATTTTGTAGCATCATTTAGCCCGATCACTTTACAATCAATAGACTTTTAAGTCATTTACGTTAGTGTCATATGTGATACTATTATGAAAGTTTATGACTTGTCAGTCAGTGAATTGGGATTTCCTAAACTTATAAATGGTTTCTGAGTATTCTGTAAGGTGAACCTGCATATTAAAATATCTCACAGTTTGGTGAAATCAGTCCTCATAACTGAAGGAATGACAGAAAGCTTTAAAGTTAATCTTAATAAGTTTCCACTTTTTTAAGGATTTAATGTCTCTGTTGAAACGTAAACATCCATATGTCACAATTTCTCAGCATAAATTCAGTCGAACACATGCAGTAATTTACTGGAGGGGTTTTAAGAAAATTAGCTTCATTCCTAGGTGTTATTCGTAACGAACTAGACTTAATTCGGTTACCATTAGAAAACATAAAGAACTGGATAGCCGTTTCGTCCTAGCATGTGAATCATCCGAACTGAGTACCTATCACCTCATTAGGTACTGAAACCAGAATTTTTAGATTTCACGAAAAGTGCTTAACCGCCGATCATCTGTGTTAAAATTTAATGTTACCCATTTCCAGTTTCAATCGATGTGTGATATCATCGTCATTTAACTTATTGGTCAGAATTCAGTGAATAACAAGAAAAATGCTGAAGCATATTGTATACAAGTTAAAAACGAATCAGTTACACTCAGTCATTTTGGTTGACAGGTTTTGTGGGAAGAAGTCTAATTTATGGGTACTTTTTGTCATAAATCGGTCCAAGTTGGGAATGTTAGCCAATGAATCTAAAGGCTATGCACTTGTCCAGAAATATTAATGTCATGGTTTAGATTCCTAGTCAAGTCTCATATTAAAACAAAACACCTATCCAGTGTCCATTGATTTTAGGTAGTACAATAACCACTACCAAGACTGAATTATTATGGATTCCTTGATTACTATAATCAAAATACAAAGATAAATAAATTGCACTTTGTAGGCTTGTTAAAACTCGTATTGTTGATCACATAAATCAATGTTAATTAATTCTGTTGCTCTACGATAATCTCAACTTTAGTTCAGGTTAATCCTCACAAGTTCAAAAGTGCGTTATCTTATCCAAATATATAAAAATTTTATCAGTAACTACAATATCGCCGTTAAGTATTATCAGAAAACTCTAAGTGAAAGAAGAGATTCGGGAGTAAAAGTGAAATCAAACTTTAGTTCTAACGAAAGGTTTTTAAAACTGTGCCTCTCGGCCAAAATTTCTGTTTTATTTTAGTCAGTTTAGACTAAAAAACTAATCAAACGATTTCGTTGGATGCAAAAATTAGTGTGTCTTTTAGTATATTTGGTATGCGGCTGCTAGTGGAATCCAAGACAAGCGTTCTGTTCTGTTTGGGACTGTCTAGCTGAATGCGTTTGCATCTCGCAGTTTGTATTCACACTGAAACTCGAACACGGTATTTTCCCCTTTTAACGTTAAGTGCGTTATACACTGAGCTCATTGTTACAGATAGCCACTGACTTGTCCAAATGGAATGAATTTGTTAGCCAGAGTTGCGATCTGCCGTAACTTTGATGCACCTACTGGACTCTATTACTGAGTACATAACTAATATATTTAAACTTGTGATATTATACAATGCCGGGGTAATTCGCTCAGATTGCCCATATGACAACATATATTAATCAGTTTCAGTCTTTATCATCAACAACAATAAATCATAAACCTTCACCGACAATGGCTTATCTTTAGTTTTAAACTCTTAGGACATCTAGATTTACTAAAGTGATTAGATGACAACTGGTCAGTGATTCAGTCGGATTGTCTATGTAGTAAAACGTAAATTAAATTAATACATAGATTAGATTAAAAAGTCTAAAATAGTTTTGTGGTTATGACAGGTATTCGTAACATGAAGACACTATCTGTTATGGAATAACACACATTGAAAAGTTATCAAATATTAAGAAAGAATTCATACACTGATATGTTCCTTTATACTACTTGATAACTGGGATGACTAAAAACACTAATCATTCAACCTAAAATCTTTGTGCCTAAACATGCAACTCTCTGAAATTAATGAATCAAAATGTCTCAGGTATTTTCTCTTTACAAAATATATTAACAACGTAAAGTAAATATTTTTATGATCATATTTGGCTTCAAAGCCTTCTCAATATCTTCAGATAGTAAACTTTTAGCTTACATTCCTTTATCATGTAATTTCATACCCTGGATTTCATTCTTACGATGATTGGGTCACTTTTCCGTTGCTTTTTTCACTTCCGAGTGGTCTCTCATACAGCTTCTCACACTACTCAAGTACACAAGGTGCCTTTAGGTTAGACGAAAATCTTGCAATAGCTGAATGTTACAAATGTATCATGGGATTTATTTACGCTACATAAAATGGTTTCACATACCATCAGTCATTTTTTGTATTGGTGACGATTGATATTTCTCCACAGTATCACTATTGGTACTATTGTTCACTTGTGAATTGATCATATATTTAGCAGTATAATTATTTATATTATTCAGTGATTGATTTTCATACTGATCATGAACTGTTTGACGTCTCCGTTTTTCTATCTGATATTCAGTTTTATTATCACAATTTGAATTCAAATAATAAGAATTATGACTAGAAGACGGATAGTGTTCGTTTAATTTCCTACGTTTTTCAAAATTATAGTTTGTAAAGTCTTTAACTGTATCGATATTTATCTGCTGAGATAAGTTTTTCTCATTCAGTGTGTGTTCATTCAAATTATAACACTGTTGTTTAAATTGATCTAAATTTAATGCATTCCATAGGGCTGCATTCATTAAGTAAGTTTGAATGGACTCAGCTGGAGTTAACTCCGATGAGGATTGACCAAGTTTTAATGTTTCTCTGAAAAATTCATCTGAATTAATGTATTTAGATGGAAATATGGGCACTGGTAAGTCTTCGTTAACTTTGTTATGATTATTAACGTTGAATACACTGTTTTTGTTCATTTGATAATAATTGTCTAATTTGTTTAGATCGCCTAAACAGTGAAAATAGTTTGGATTTGTTAGGAACTTTAAATCATTCGATTCTTGCATGTTTTTTACAACTGAATAATACCTTGAACTGAAAAACTATTCAGACTTGAAAATGTCTTGACAATTATTAACATAATATTGGATGTTATATGATTGGGTTAAATTTAATAACCAATCAAATTTTGAAAAAAGGGTTGAAATTGCGGTGGTATTTTAAAGGCATGACTTCGAACGGACTTAAGTGAATGGCATTGTCCCTATGTTGTATGTTAGCTGTTAAAACTGTTCTTTTAAAAATAATTTCAATACAATGGCTAAATATCGTAATGGTAAATAACGATTTACTACATAACTTCCCTTCGAATTTTAATATCTAAGCACGAGATTGGAAATAACGAATAGTTGAAGCCAGCAATAGTCACTAAATATACATCAAGACGAATGCAACACAGTAGGAACGTCTTATAAACGCAGAAATGCGAATAAAGAAGACGAAATTAAAGTCTATAATAGCAAAAAGATTATTGTGAAATGTAATCACCAGTTTAAAAATATTCACAATTGTACAAAATAGAATTTAACTTATGGTGGTGATGAAAAATGGCTCGAGCCATAAACCTTCTTGAAGTAGTCAAGCTCTTTTACACTGTATTATTTCCATCACAATAGAATTATCTAAGATTTGTGGAATACTTTTAAAATAGTTAGTTTTATGTAAAGTAGGCTGTGATAAATTTGTTCAAAATATTAATAGAAATATCTTAAACCATCTAATAACCACACAAGAACTTAAGACTTTCTCCATCGTAACAAAAAGTTTTTAATTTAACTTTACCACGAGAAATAATACTGTTTAAAACAATTAGTCCTTTTGATAAGTTTCGATGATGCAATGAGAAGTCGAAGATTATCAGAAAGAATTATGTGATATATTTGCGCCATACATTTCGAACAATCTGATTCACACATATACTTGTTCGCAATTCTTTTAATGACTTGAAATGCTGAAAAGTTAGTATGCTTCTGCTTTGGAAAAATCTTGCTATAATAATATTATTCATCTCACTTCTTTCCTAATCAATCCTGATAAATATGCCATTAATTTATCCTCCATTGTATTGTCTGTTCATGAAAAGGATGCTCTTTCTCTGGGTTTTAGTGTTTCTGTCCCTACAATACAAATCTCTGAATTGACAATCAATGCTCAATTCGAAAATCTCTATGATCAATTGAGTATTTTAGCCTCTTCATACTTAGAGAATCAAATTTGGTTTAAAGTTAAACTAGTGGAAATAGCTTACCAATTTCTTAATCATGAACCAAAGCAGAGAAGCATATTAAATTTTCAGCACTTCAAGTCATTAAAAGAATTGCGAACAAGTATATGTGTGATCAGATTGTTCCAAATGTATTGCGCAAATATATCACATTCTTTCTGATAATCTTCAACTTCTCATTGCATTATCGAAATAATACTGTATCAAATTATGTGCTACCTATGTTCCTTATGTAACACTGCTAATATAATATAACCTGACATAGTAATAAGGTGCAAGGCATCATTTAAATGAGTAAAGGTAAAATGAACATTTAGAAGAAAATTAAAGATGGACGAACTATCTAAAGTTTCATATAGATTCTTGTCAGTTTTTTGGGGTTATGGTAAAAATAAACTTTTTCTTTCATATAGCAATGCATACATTAATCTTAATGTACAAATCTGTACAGCCTGACATTAACAAAAAATTCATCTATTCACTTATCATATTTTCTTTTATCTTTGCATTGGATTTAATGTAGCAAGACTGATAGGTCCTGGGTTCGAATCTCGT